>NC_064640.1:989709666-990012697 GCF_023864345.2 Schistocerca serialis cubense | reverse complement strand
GTTCTTTGTAGTTTTTTCGTTTGACGCTTATTTCGTGAGATATTTGGCCCGGTCACGATCAATGACCTTCCACTTAACATTCTACAAACAGAATTGGTACTTTTGCAGACGAAACCAGTGCTATAGTAAATCCCATTACAGATAACGTAACAGAAGTGTTAGTGAATGATATTTTTCAACTAATTATTAAGTGGTTCACTGAAAATGGACTCTTCCTAAATTTTGAAAAAATCACAGTACATTCAGAGCTGTACAACAAGTAGTCATAACAACAATTGAGGTAGCACACGAGCAGTATTCGCACTCAATAATGTCGTACGGAGTAATTTCCTGGGGTAACTCATCACTTAAAAAGAAAGTATTGACTGCACAAAATCCAGAAATAAAAAAAATATGTGGCGTTCACCACGGACTTCATGTAGGTAACTGGTCAAGGAGTTAGGCATTTCAACTGTCCCGTCACAATAAAGATTTTCGGCAATGAAATCGTCATAAATAATCCCTCATAATTTGAGAATAACGGTGACATACATACCTGCAACACTAGAGGGAAAACTGACATCTATTACCCATTATTAATACTGTCAGTGGCTCAGAGAAGAGTTAAATATGCACCAATAAAAATTTGTGATCAGTTGCCCAATAACATTAAAAGTCTGACAGGTAGCGGAGCAAGTTTTAAATCTAATTTGAAATCATTTCTCCTTGACAACCCCTTCTGTTATACTGACGAATTTCCCCTTAAAAACTGATAGCCAGTATAAAATAAAAAATTTTAAAAATATATAGAACTTATTTTCAATGTAGTTACATGAGTAGGAATAAAGTTATGTGTTTATTCATGTTGACAGTAACAGTGTATACGTATTCTGTAATCTGACTCATTCCACATCATTTCGATAATCGTCCAAATGACCTTTGGAACAAATAACTAACTAGCTGTACCATTTTGTTTTGGTTCCTCTAGTAGCGTGTTAAGGTACTTTGCCGCAGGGATTTAATTTTGTATCAGAATTGCAGACAACTACCTGCAAACGAACAAACAAATAATTATGTAGCTTTATTTTATTTGTAACTTCCCTCGTAATGAGTAAAACCAGTGCTACACCGCAGAATCTAGGTAGAATTTCCTGAAGTCACAGCAAGAATATGTAACCACTATTGTGCCACAAGTCATAGGAACAAACGATCGGAGGGTATTACTTGGCTGAGACATACATTCCCGTAGGTGGCAGTTGTATAAAGACAGTCATTTGAATTATGTGAACGGCAAACATTTATACAAAAATTGAGGTTCTTTGAGACCTGCAGCTATCGCCGCAGCCCGCATTTCTGTTCCCAAACGCCTTTATGCAGCCACGCAACAAATTTACCTAGCTGATAGAGGATTTAAGCATCGGATTCGCAGTCATGGGGAACATGATTCAAACCCTATTCGGTTATATACGAATTGAGTTTCAGTGATGTCTCTTAATCACTTCAGTGTAATGTTGGGAGGATTTCTTTGAATGGCCACCGACGGTCTTCTTCTACACCCACATCTACATCTACTTCTACATATACGTACATATTTCGCAAGCCACTGTATGGTGAACGGCGGAGGGTAATTTGTACCACTACTAGCCATTTCCTTTCGTGTTCCACTCGCGAATAGAGCTAAAGAAAAAAAGTTGTGTATACTGCTCCGTACGAACCCTAATTTCTCTTATCTTCGTGGTCCTTACGCGAAATGCCCGTCGGCGGCAGTAGAATCGTTCTGCAGTCAGCTTCAAATGCCGGTTTCTAAATTTACTCTGTAGTATTTACTCTGTAGAGTCCCATTTGAGTTCACAAAGCATCTCCGTAATATTTGGGTGTTGATCGAATCTACTGGTAACAAATCTAGCCGCACATCTCTGAATTACTTCAATGTCTTCCTTTAATCCGACCTGGTGGCAATCTCAAACACTCAAACAGAACTGAAGAATAGGTCGCACTAATAATCTATACGCTGTCTCATTTATAGATGAGCTACATTTTCCTTAAATTTTTCCTATACAACGAAGACAACCATTCACCTTCCCTACAATCGCCATTACAACGCTTTGCAACCTTAGATCTAGATATTTAATCGAAGTGAGTGTGTCAATTAACACACTAGTTATGGTGTATTCGAACTTTATGGGATTTTTTTCTCCTATTCTTCTGCTTTCTACTTTCTATGTTATCCTGTATCCCTCTACACTTACTCAAAGACGACATCTTTCCGTACACCACAGCGTCATCAGCAAAAATCCGCAGATTGCTGCTTACGCAGTCCGCCAGATCATTTATGTACCATACATATTATAAAAATGTATGTATGTGTGTTCCACATCTGCTCCTAAATCACGGGGCTGATTTCAACCAAACTTGGTTAAATACTGTCTGGAAAGAATCACTGTTCGAGTAAGAACCACTTAGCTATCAAAGGCGTGGGGATAGAATTGTAAAAGAAGCGAGGCCCAACACACGTGAATGCTCAGACTTTATTCATCCAATATTTGAGAAAGAGAGCACTTAGTGACTTTCAACAAATATTCCACACAATTTCAAACCTTTCCGAAACGTTTTCTCGCTGAAAACTCCCACAACATTATGAAAATAAAAAAGTTTCTCGCTTACTACAGTTTCACTGTTCATGCAATAAAACTGCCGCATGAGGCATGACGTTTTAATTTATTATTTATTTGCTACTAACTGCATTCGTGACAGACTTTGAAAACGGTATTCACATATACCACTGCATGTGCCTCCAAAATTACATCATTCGAGCCACGTAGATCAGGAGACATGACGACATAAACATTGAGCTGTGTGCAAATGAAACTGCAGGGCGAAATTCTTCACAGATACAGGTGAAACATGTATTCAGATATAATAAATATATGAAACATAGCCGGCAGCAGTGGTCTCGCGGTTCTAGGCGCTCAGTCTGGAACCACGCGACTGCTACGGTCGCAGGTTCGAATCCTGCCTCGGGCATGGATGTGTGTGATGTCCTTAAGTTAGTTAGGTTTAAGTAGTTCTAAGTTCCAGGGGACTGATGACCACAGATGTTAAGTCCCATAGTGCTCAGAGCCATTTGAACAATTTTTTTTTTATGAAACATACGTGAGATACTTGCGACACGTGCGATGCGGTCACAGCCATGGATAAAAAACTCTTTCTCAACCCCCAGATCGAATTAAACTAGTCTTGGTGCACATTCACGTAATATCTGACAACAAATATTGTGGCTATAAGAATCAGCAACCTCCTATTGGGCTGAGGGGCGATAACGTGGAAAGAGAACGGGTGGGGGGGGGGGGGAGGGGGGGGAGGAGGGGCGATGAAGAGATGGGGAGAAAGAGACGGGGAATGAGGAACTGGACACAGAAACGGCGGAGGAGGAAACTGGACAGACAGAGGTTCAGAGAGATGGCGGAGGAGGAAGAAGCACAGAGTGAAATCAGTAGATGGACAGAGGTGGTAGGAGCAGATGGGCAGGGAGAGGGTGGATAACAGATGGGCACAAAGAGGTGCAGGATACAGGACATGGACAGCGAGAGGTAGAAGAAGGAAATGAATAAGAGGAGGGCGGAGGAAACTGACAGAGTGAGAGGAAGGACAACGTTGACTAATAGAATTGGAATAAATGTATAATCGGGCAATAACAGTGGTCCTATAGTTACCTGAGCCACCCTTGACGATACCCCTGTTTCCAATGAACACTCGTCGAGAACAACGCACTCATTTCTACCACTAAAGAAGTCTTCGAGCCACTCACATAAGTGGGAACCTAAACGGTATTCTCCGACCCTCGTTAACAGCCAGCAGTGGGGCGCTGTCAACTCTACTCGGAAATATATAGAATCTGCCTGTTGTCCTTCATCCATGGTTCGCAGGATGTCGTGTGGAAAACGGAAAGTTGAATTTCGTATGAGCCACGATTTCTAAATCCAAGCTGATTCATGGACAGAAGCTTTTCCGTCTCAAGATAAGTTATTATTGGGTTGGTGCGTAAGTTCAGAGCATTTTCCTATCAGTTTATTAAAAACAACAGATACACGTAACAGAGACCTTAGTCATCAATAACATATTCTCCTTGACTGTTTACAACAATCTGCCAACGCTGGCCTAACTTCTCGTTTCCGCGACTGTAGAAATCGTGTGATTTTGAGGCGAAGAAGAACTCGTCGAGGCATGTTCGGTGCACATATTCATCCGGAAAGGAAGTTGCTTGAAGATTGTTAGGTAGTGAGCGGAAAATTTGAAAATCTGAGGACGCAAGATCAGGTGAACAAAGTGGGTGTGGAATGACTTCCCAGTCCAACTCTTGCATAGTGTTTTCTGCAGTGTACCAGAATACGGGCAGGCGTTATCGTGGAATAACATCACTTCATGCAGTCTTCCTGTTCGTTCTTCTAGGATACCGTATCCAAGACGTTTCAATTGTTGACAATAAATGCCAGTATTGATGGTTACACCACGGGGAAGCAATTAGTAGTACACCACAAAGTCGCTGTTCTACCGGATGCATAACATTATCTTTTGTGGGCGCGCAGGTCTTTATACGGGCCGGCCGAAGTGGCCGAGCGGTTAAAGGCGCTACAGTCTGGAACCACACGACCGCTACGGTCGCAGGTTCGAATCCTGCCTCGGGCATGGATGTGTGTGATGTCCTTAGGTTAGTTAGGTTTAAGTAGTTCTAAGTTCTAGAGGACTTATGACCACAGCAGTTGAGTCCCATAGTGCTCAGAGCCATTTGAACCAATCTTTATACGGGGAGTTGCTGCTTTATTTTGGCTCAATCATTGCTTTCTTTAACTTATGTTAACATAAAGACACCATTACTAGGCACCCGTAACGATAGAGGATAGGAATGGTCGGTGTTTTTCACGAGCCAATTGATGACGAGCACGCAGAGATGCACATATTGCTACCCGCTGATTTTTGTGGTTTTTGGTTGAGCATACGGTACCCATACACAAGATTTCTGAACCTTCCCAACTGTATGAAACTGTCGCACGGTGATGGAATGATCACAGTTCACCACATTTGTCAGTATTTGAGTACAATGACGGGCATTATTGTGGATTAATGTGTTTGAACGATCTTCATCGAACCCCGAAGTTCTTCCTGAACGTAAAGAGTCACCAACGTCAAAATCATCCTCCTTAAAAGGCGAAAATCGTTGCCTTATGGTCTGTCCAATGGCAATATCCCCACATACAGCGCAAATTTTTCTGGCTGACTCCGCTGCTGTCACCGCCTTTATCGAACTCAAACAGATTATGTAGGAAACGTTCCGTTTTCTCCACCTGGTATACCATTTTCTAACGTTCACAGCTCCACTCACTATCTCCGAATGACAAAAAGAAAATATGGAAAATGAAATAGCAACAGTGAACTACAAATAAAAAATGATAAAGCCATAGCAACCGGATTACCGACGTTCAAAACAAAAACACTACGGAGTTATGCACCAACCTAGTATTTTCGAATTCTGCATCAAACCGATGTTAATGATATTGGTCTGTAATTTCGCGCGTGCGTTCTTTTACCGTTCATATATACAGGAGTCACCTGTTCTCTTTGCAGCCGCTTGGGACTGCGCGCTCGGCGAGATACTCGCGAAAAATGCAAGCTAATTAAGGGACCAATGCCGTAGAGTACTCTCGGACCTGGTGCCATTCGTTTTCAACCTCTCTACTTCAGGTTTGCCTATTACCATATGCTCCATACGAGAGCCTGTGCGACGGCCAGACGACGGTATGTTTGTACGACAACCCTGCGTGAAATTTTAAGCTTCAACATTCCATTCGCTGTCTTCTGCTGTCACACCAGACTGGGCAGATGCCTCCGACCTGTTCAGCGATTTTACCTAGGATCATGACCTTTCCGGGTTCTCGGTGAGGTCTTTTCTTGAGGTATTACGGCAGGAGTCAAAATGCTTCGCGCAGACGCACGAATTGCTATTGTCTTTAGCTTGTCGTTACTTGCGCGTTCTGTTTTGAGCCGAGAGTGCAACAGTCTCTTGTTTCCTCAGTATCTTTCGAGTTTTGTTACTAACCGAAGTTGGGACTTTTCTATTCTCAATCCGCTTATTGGGCACAAATTCTCCAGAGCGTGATTTACAATCTGTTTAAACTTTGCTAGTAAGTTCTCTCTGTTCATCACACTGGAGCTAAATGTTTATTCGTTGCCTAAGTGGAATGATGACAACTCCTGATCTGCTCTTACTATATATATATATATATATATATATATATATATATATATATATATATATATATATACACTCCGGGAAATGGAAAAAAGAACACATTGACACCGGTGTGTCAGACCCACCATACTTGCTCCGGACACTGCGAGAGGGCTGTACAAGCAATGATCACACGCACGGCACAGCGGACACACCAGGAACCGCGGTGTTGGCCGTCGAATAGCGCTAGCTGCGCAGCATTTGTGCATCGCCGCCGTCAGTGTCAGCCAGTTTGCTGTGGCATACGGAGCTCCATCGCAGTCTTTAACACTGGTAGCATGGCGCGACAGCGTGGACGTGAACCGTATGTGCAGTTGACGGACTTTGAGCGAGGGCGTATAGTGGGCATGCGGGAGGCCGGGTGGACGTACCGCCGAATTGCTCAACACGTGGGGCGTGAGGTCTCCACAGTACATCGATGTTGTCGCCAGTGGTCGGCGGAAGGTGCACGTGCCCGTCGACCTGGGACCGGACCGCAGCGACGCACGGATGCACGCCAAGACCGTAGGATCCTACGCAGTGCCGTAGGGGACCGCACCGCCACTTCCCAGCAAATTAGGGACACTGTTGCTCCTGGGGTATCGGCGAGGACCATTCGCAACCGTCTCCATGAAGCTGGGCTACGGTCCTGCACACCGTTAGGCCGTCTTCCGCTCACGCCCCAACATCGTGAAGCCCGCCTCCAGTGGTGTCGCGACAGGCGTGAATGGAGGGACGAATGGAGACGTGTCGTCTTCAGCGATGAGAGTCGCTTCTGCCTTGGTGCCAATGATGGTCGTATGCGTGTTTGGCGCCGTGCAGGTGAGCGCCACAATCAGGACTGCATACGACCGAGGCACACAGGGCCAACACCCGGCATCATGGTGTGGGGAGCGATCTCCTACACTGGCCGTACACCACTGGTGATCGTCGAGGGGACACTGAATAGTGCACGGTACATCCAAACCGTCATCGAACCCATCGTTCTACCATTCCTAGACCGGCAAGGGAACTTGCTGTTCCAACAGGACAATGCACGTCCGCATGTATCCCGTGCCACCCAACGTGCTCTAGAAGGTGTAAGTCAACTACCCTGGCCAGCAAGATCTCCGGATCTGTCCCCCATTGAGCATGTTTGGGACTGGATGAAGTGTCGTCTCACGCGGTCTGCACGTCCAGCACGAACGCTGGTCCAACTGAGGCGCCAGGTGGAAATGGCATGGCAAGCCATTCCACAGGACTACATCCAGCATCTCTACGATCGTCTCCAAGGGAGAATAGCAGCCTGCATTGCTGCGAAAGGTGGATATACACTGTACTAGTGCCGACATTGTGCATGCTCTGTTGCCTGTGTCTATGTGCCTGTGGTTCTGTCAGTGTGATCATGTGATGTATCTGACCCCAGGAATGTGTCAACAAAGTTTCCCCTTCCTGGGACAATGAATTCACGGTGTTCTTATTTCAATTTCCAGGAGTGTATATATATATACTCTCCTTGTATTCTTGATGGATTTATTAACTTTAGTAAGCACGGTTTCTGTTGTAACCTGATGTGACTGCGACCGGAACGGTCGCAGGGTGGCCGAGAAAGCGCGACGGGACCAAACGGAGAGCGGCCCGTGCAAAAACAAACAGAAAAGACGGACACGAAACAACGACGGTCGATGGAGAAAGACCTTACGACGACAACACGCAAGACGCAACGGAGTAACAGAGACAACCAAACGAATCCAAGACGTCCACGATTAACGACATCAAAGCACGATAAACACGCTGTCTTGTCGAGGAATTGTGTCGAGACTCGCACAACGATTAGATTCGCCGGCAGAGCGAGAGGCCGGCTCTTAAATACTGTATCGGGGGCCTCGCTGTTGGCTGCTGGAACCACGTGTTCCACTGTGGCGCCCTCACACTACATGCAGGCCAGTATGCGCGCGCCGCCACAGCTTACGGCGAGATGATGCAGAGACCTCTAGAGGTCTTCGACGACCATGACGTCTGGCGGGGATTCAAATTCCGCGGAGCGCGTTACGAGAGTTTCTGTGATGACATCATCACTAATACCTGCCTTTACCCTGACACTGTCGAGAAGGTCAGACCTGTTTGTAGGTACAAGGATTAAAATACTTCCATTTCGTGCGGGTTAACGAACTAGCTGTTCATGACAATTTTTCGATAGTATGTTCGAAACTACTTCACAAGACTGTCTGTCCGTACCACTTGCAGTAAATCAATAGACGTTCCAGTCTATGTTCAGTAGGTTAAAGTCGCCTCCAGTCAAGATTGTATTAGTGGGGTATTTCCGTGCAGTACTTTGAATGAGCC
Source organism: Schistocerca serialis cubense (assembly GCF_023864345.2). Classification (NCBI taxonomy): domain Eukaryota; kingdom Metazoa; phylum Arthropoda; class Insecta; order Orthoptera; family Acrididae; genus Schistocerca; species Schistocerca serialis. The sequence continues at coordinate 990,004,128 of NC_064640.1, read as the reverse complement.
GGCCGAGGTGGCCGAGCGGTTCTAGGCGCTACAGTCTGGAGCCGCGCGAACGCTACGGTTGCAGGTTCGAATGATGTCCTTAGGTTAGTTAGGTGTAAGTAGTTCTAAGTTCTAGGGGACTGATGACCTCAGAAGTTAAGTCCCATAGTGCTCAGAGCCATTTGAACCAATTCTTTGAACGGTGCTAAAGCTGTCACGGCGGGATCGGTTGTTGCTTGCGTCCAGGTAAAATAACTATTGGACTCAGTTTCGACCTCGAGGGACACAATATTTTTAACGATTGCAATGAAAACTCCCCCACCTACGACGTCTAATCCGGTTTTTTACATATACGTTTCGTGCCGCGCTAAATATTTCGGAGCTTTCTATTTCGGATCTACATCCATACTCCGCAAGCCAACTGACGGTGTGTGGCGGAGGGTACTTTGAGTACCTCTATCGGTTCTCCCTTCTATTCCAGTCTCGTATTGTTCGTGGAAAGAAAGATTGTCGGTATGCCTCTGTGTGGGCTCTAATCTCTCTGATTTTATCCTCATGGTCTCTTCACGAGATATATGTAGGAGGGAGCAATATACTGCTTGACCTCTCGGTGAAGGTATGTTCTCGAAACTACAACAAAAGCCCGTACCGAGCTACTGAGCGTCCCTCCTGCAGTCTTCCACTGGAGTTCATCTATCATCTCCGTAGCGCTTTCGCGATTACTAAATGATCCTGTAACGAAGTGTGCTGCTCTCCGTTGGATCTTCTCTATCTCAACCCTATCTGGTACGGATCCCACACTGGTGATCGATATTCAAGCAGTGGGTGAACAAGTGTACTGTAACCAACTTCCTTTGTTTTCGGCCTGCATTTCCGTAGGATTCTTCCAATGAATCTCAATCTGTCATCTGCTTTACCGACGATCAACTTTATATGATCATTCCATTTTAAATCACTCCTAATGCCTACTCCCAGATAATTTATGGAATTAGCTGCTTCCAGTTGCTGAGCTGCTATGTTGTAGGTAAATGATAAAGGATCTTTCTTTCTATGTATTCGCAGCCCATTACCCTTGTCAACATTGAGATTCAATTGTGATTCCCTGCCCCATGCGTCAATTCGTTGCAGATCCTCCTGCATTTCAGTACAGTTTTCCATCGTTACAACCTCTCGATATACTACAGCATCATCCGCAAAAAGCCTCAGTGAACTTCCGATGTTATCCACACGGTCATTTATGTATATTGTGAATAGCAACGGTCCTACGACACTCCCCTGCGGCACACCTGAAATCACTCTTACTTCGGAAGACTTCTCTCCATTGAGAATGACATGCTGCGTTGTGTTACCTAGGAACTCTTCAATCCAACCACAAAATTGGTCTGATAGTCCATATCCTCTTACTTCGTTCATTAAACGACTGTGGGGAACTGTATCGAACGCCTTGCGGAAGTCAAGAAACACGTCATCTACCTGGGAACCCGTGTTTATGGCCCTCTGAGTCTCGTGGACGAATAGCGCGAGCTGGGTTTCACACGATCGTCTTTTTCGAAATACATGCTGATTCCTACAGAGTAGATTTCTAGTCTCCAGAAAAGTCATTATACTCGAACATAATACGTGTTCCAAAATTCTACAACTGATCGACGTTAGAGATATAGGTCTATAGTTCTCACATCTGTTCGGCGTCCCTTCTTGAAAACGGGGACGACCTGTGCCTTCTTCCAATCCTTTGGAACGCTACGCTCTTCTAGAGACCTACAGTACACCGCTGCAAGAAGGGGAGCAAGTTGCTTCGCGTACTCTGTGTAAAATCGAAATGGTATCCCATCAGGTCGAGCGGCCTTTCCTCTTTTGAGCGATTTTAATTGTTTTTGTTGTTTCACCAACTCTCGGTTCCGAGAATAATTTGAGCGCAACAACTTTCCTGGAAGTCTGTAAGTTCAGGTACTTTGTTACGAATAATTCGACAATTTACTGCAAAAATTTGGACTGTTGGTGTGTCTTTACATTTTATTTGGTTTCATTTTGATCTCTCCATATCGACTGGCGAGTGTTCGCCGGAGGATCTGAGCTACCGCTTAGACCAAAAAACCGCTATGTTCACACCATAAATACTCTCCTACTCAAGTAGTTACTTCCTTTGTGTAATTCACCCCTTACCAGTCAATGGAATCCTACAAATCTCCACCCCATAACGCAGGTCCAGAAATCTGTAGCCTATACCCTCACAGAATCGACGAGGCCTCTGGTTAAGATCATCCACTCAGCTCTGGGTACGATGTTGCAAACTGTGAACAAGGCATGCACCCCCGCGAGTGAGGCAAGAAGTATACGCAAGTTCTGCCAGCTATAGCCTCCTCCCCATTTGAAACGAGCCCGCTCCGGCAGACATGACGAGCACACCTTGGTCTTCTGTCTGGCCCTGGACGCTACTTCTCTAATGGACTCCATGAGGGGCAAAACAATGGAGCTCTCGATAGGGTAAGTAGCAAAAGCCTGTCCCCGTGCAACTGCTTGGACCCTTCTGAAGGAATGGCCACGTATCCTCCCCTAAATGAGCTAATGCACCGTGTGACATCGCTGTTGGCCTAACGGTAGATGATAACTTACTTTCCTCCCTCTTTCGTCGTATACGACTATTTACAGTGGCGAGCGTTTTTAGAATGCCATCGTACATTTTTCATACAATATCTAAACTGAGATCCACTGAGATTCGGAAAGTTATTGTAAGGTTTACGTCAATACATATTTTTCATTCACTATTTCTGCGAACACTGGTCAAACTACCTTGAAAATCTTCGTTTAAAATGGAAACTAAATACATACCTTCGACTACCAGTGATATGTTTCAGGCACAGTTACTATCAATTAATATAGTACTACTGAAATGCAATTCTTTTAGACCTACTGTGACGTGAGACCGAGACTGAAAATTTTTTGGCCGCATAAGAAACAAAAAAAAAAAAAAAAAAAACACAGACGGAAAAAAAATCGAAACACCAAGAAGGAGTTGTGCGACATAAACGAAAGTTGTTAGGCATGTTCTTATAGCGGAAAGATGATGGGTATCTAGATTTCGCGCCAGTATGAGCATGCAAATCACGTTTACTTTAAAGATTCACTTTAACGGTCGTTGTGTGATAACTACCTTTGAGATTGGACGTGGTGATTTTAGTCAAAAATGCCTTTACGGCGACGAAGATGCCATTATCAAGACCTCACTGAGTTTGAACGAGGTCATGTGATAGGACTATGAGAAGCTGAATGTTCCTTTTATGGCATTACAGAAAGACTTGGCGGAAATGTAGGCAGCCGGCCGAAGTGGCCGTGCGGTTAAAGGCGCTGCAGTCTGGAACCGCAAGACCGCTACGGTCGCAGGTTCGAATCCTGCCTCGGACATGGATGTTTGTGATGTCCTTAGGTTAGTTAGGTTTAACTAGTTCTAAGTTCTAGGGGACTAATGACCTCAGCAGTTGAGTCCCATAGTGCTCACAGCCATTTTGGAAATGTAGGCACTGTAAATGATTGCTGACAGCGGTAGTTAAGAGAACGTAGGGTCGCAAGAAGACGAGGTTCCGGATGGCCACATAGCACTACCGAGAGGGCAGAACATCGTGTTCGGCATATGGCTCTGGGGAATCGTACTGACACAACGAACTGTTACTTCACGGACAGTTCCGAGCCAGACGACCTGCAGCGTGCAATCCACTGAACCCAAACCACTAGCATATGCAGCTTCAGTGGTGTCCAGAGAGAGCTCATTGGAGGGCAGGGTGGAGGGCTGCTCTGTTTTCTGACGAAAGGCGGCTCTGCCTCTGTGCCAGTGATGACCGTGTGCTGATTAGAAGGATGCGAGTTGAGCGCCGGCAACCAACCTGTCCGCGTGCTAGACACGAACCTGCTGCTAGAGTTACGGTCCGGGATGCGATTTCGCATGTCAGCAGGAGCAGTCACTTTGATATTCCAGATATTCCACGCACCCTGACTGCAATCTGGGGACTCGATCTGTTGTGCTGCCATTCGTGGACGGTATTAGAGCGGGAGTTTTCCAAAAGGATAACGCTCGTCCACATACCGCAGTTGTAACGCAACATGCTCTACAGAGTGTCGACAAGTTGCTTCGCCCTGCTCGATCGCCCGATTTGTCTCCAGTCGAGCTCATACGGGACACCGTCGGACGACAACTCCAGCATCATCCTCAAACAGGATTTACCGTCCCTGTACTGACCGCCCAGGCCGAACAGGCGCGGAGCTCCATCCCACAAGCTGACATCCGGTACCTGTACCACACAATGCCAGGACGTTTGTATACTTGCATTCAACATTCGGGCGGCTACACCGGTTATTAATGTCCCATCATTTCACATTTACAATGGCTTAAAAAAATTGTTCAAATGGCTCTGAGCACCGTGGGACTTAACATCTGAGGTCATCAGTCCCCTAGAACTTAGAAGTACTTAAACCTAACTAACCTAAGGACGACACACACATCCATGCCCGAGGCAGGATTCGAACCTGCGACCGTAGCGCTCGCGCGGTTCCAAACTGAAGCACCTAGAACCGCTCGGCCACTTCGGCCGGCTACAATGGCTTATCTCACGCTTGCATTAACCTGATATTGGATTGTTAGCATTCAAATGTGTTACCTAGACAAATATATTCCCGAACTTTCGTTATTCGGCATTAATAATTTTTTGATGCTGATAATTTTGTACGTCAGAATAGTTTCGTTTGTTGTTACCTGTTTATTGGTCAAAAGAAGACGAAGTTGCCAGAGGAAGGTGAGCTCACCAATGCAAACTCTTCAGATATTAGGGCTTCCTTGTTCATTAGCTGCTGTAATGAATCACATGAACTACCTGTTGCTCGCTAACTTTGAATACTTCAGAACTTCCTGCCATATTACACATCGTATGCCTAACTGATACTCGAACAGGGAGTGTTGTCTATTGGAGGCAGCGGAGTTATATGAGCACGCCCCACGGCCACAACCTACTACTTTCTAAGCTACACAGTGGCTCTTCTGCATACTCTGTTGGTCTAGCTCTCCTCGGAGAAAAAATATTGGAAATAACAGCTGAAACATAGAATAGGAATCTTTGACTTTTCCAGGAGCCCGTTAACTGAAACCAAAGTCACATACAGTGCATCTGATCGGCGGCCGAAATGAGAACATTATCTTTTCCGGGAAAGGCTTTTAGTATACGAGCGATCCGACTATGGCTCACAGCTAGATTCAAACTTTTAATATTCTATTATCTCTCTCCTATTTCCAAAACTCCATAGACGCTTACGATACTGCAGTGTTTGTGTCGTTAAGAAGAACGATGCAGTGTTCGATCGGACATGCACGTCTGTCCGAACCAGGCAGCGTCTTTCAATTAAAATGTCTTCCTCTGCACGGGAATTACATAACGTGTGCAAGAATACAGGAACGACAACATATGGAATATTGGACCTGCCCGTGAATCTCACGTGTTAAGGGCGATCGCTCGCGTAAAGCTGCAAATCCGGTTTCGAGTCCCAGTCCGGCACAAATTTTCCTTGTCGTCATTCCTTTATACAGCTGATGGTTCATTTCATGTCTCTTTTGGTAATCTTTGCAGGACTAACAGCTCTAGTATTGACAAATAATAAATACTTCAACAATATTATGCGGTGTACCGACACGTGGTGAGAGGGCTTCCTACATTTAGACACATATAATTCATGAAATTATTGCGGTGAGCTTAACTGATAGAGAGAGAGAGAGAGAGAGAGAGAGAGAGAGAGAGAGAGAGAGAGAGAGAGAGGGGGCGACGTTTTTGATGGGAAATGCACACTAGGTTATGATGCCCATACATATGGCGGCTAAAATGTGAGGCGAATTTTCTTCACTAAGTTCGTGGAACCATTATAAAGCAACTGCGAAGCTGATTACAAAGTTCTTGCTAGGTAGACCGCTGACTCGAAACGGTGTGCTGTGGAGAATCTTAAAAATTTGTTGAACAATGCAAATCGCTATGTCTCCGTCTTACGTGGATTCTGTTTTGTTACACCGTACCTATTCATTCGGCTAGCTGGTTTTATGAAGTTAGTGGTAATTAAATCATTGTGCTTTATAAAGACCGCTCATAGGTCATTAAATAATTTGACAAATAGCAAAATAGAGGGTCTGCAGAACGGCTAGAATAACAATATTTCGCTCTGCACGCACCCTTTTTGTGTCCTCTCTCTGTTTCTCTTCCCTGAAGCCAGGGACCATAAAATGAGGTATAGAGATGGTTGGTTACACAGCTGGTGTGACTACAGATGTTTCGAACTGTGTTTTCAGCGTTAGTAGCCATCCTGAAATATTCGTACATATCAGTCAGGTGCATAAGTGCTAAACTACACATGACAAAAAATGGTTCAAATGGCTCTGAGCACTATGGGACTCAACTGCTGAGGTCATTAGTCCCCTAGAACTTAGAACTAGTTAAACCTAACTAACCTAAGGACATCACAAACATCCATGCCCGAGGTAGGATTCGAACCTGCGACCGTAGCGGTCTTGCGGTTCCAGACTACAGCGCCTTTAACCGCACGGCCACTTCGGCCGGTTCTACACACGACACCCAAGACTTCTGTCCCTGTTCGCAACATAAGTTACCACAAACAAATGATCAGAGAGACCTCTCCGGTTCACCTCCCATATGAGGAAATGTTGTCGGTATGCAATTCTGTCCTCCCGGTTTCAAGATTGCTGTTGGAAAATGATTCAAATGGCTCTGAGCACTATGGGACTAAACATCTGAGGTCATCAGTCCCCTAGAACTTAGAACTACTTAAACCTAACTAATCTAAGGACATCACACACATCCATGCCCGAGGCAGGATTAGAACCTGCGACCGCAGCGGTCGTGCGGTTCCAGACTGTAGCGCCTAGAACCGCTCGGCCACTCCGACCGGCTGTTGGAACGTGTCAGATGTCCCACGTAATATGACCACAAACTGATTTAATCAGTAAAAGTGGAACTGTCACACGCATGAGTCAGAAACACTAATAGCTGCCTTCTATCGCTGTGGCAGTTATTTTTCGATGTGTTTCCCGAAGGTATTTCAGGTGAATTCCAGTATAGTTCGGTGAATAGGAACACGAACGATTTCATTTTCGTCCTCATTGATACAAGAGCTTGTTCTCCATATATTTCATGACCTTGATGTCAGCGGGACATTCGTTTTTCCTTCTTTCTTAAACTGTATCTAACTATAGTAGAGATTTGGTGCAATGTATACTAAAAGACAAGCCACAAACAATACGAGTTCCTACTGATAACGTAGTGTCGTTATTGGAAACTTAATACATGTGACATACTATTCCCAAAATTTAGATCACTGTCAACTGTTTACGCAAGCAGCAATTTATTTGTCGCACATTCCGAACGCAGGATTTCAACTTCGGACTAATACGAAATAATAGTACCAAAACTATTATACGTAATTAATAGAATCTTTTTCCGAAAGTGACTGACGGAATGTTGTAAAATAAAACGCCTTCTATGAGTATACAAGACGTCTACAGCCACAAAAATTTTCGTTTACCTATGCACTAAAGTATTTTGTGTCCTTTGACCTCCATCTTCACATAAAGAGCATTTTCAGTAGAGTTCTTTGTTATTATCTCAGAAAATTCCCTGCACCTGAAGACAAGACTACAGAACCCGAAATATAATTGTGCATAGGCAAAGAAACCTGCTTTGTGTTACAACATTTTTAACATTCATTTATCTTCATTCATTACAATCTCGGTTAACGATATAGATAGGGTTAACTAAATTATCAAGTAAGTCATTAATGCAACACCGTTCGCTTCAGTGGTAAGCTAACATATAACGTGCTTGTATGTTTATCTGTTATATCACACGAATATTTGCACAACGGTGTCAAGCGACTCCTTTGACTACGATAATTCGTAACTTCCTACGAGTCTATGCTCACTAACACAATTGACGGATACACAAATCCACGACACGTATATTTATAAACAAATATCACCATAGAAGAAATGATCTGTTGCGCGTATTGCAGGTGCTGACTATCCTTGACAAAGGAGATACTTTTTTAAATCTATTAGTCGCTACGTCGCTGTTAATGAGCGTATTGGACGCAAATAATGAAAGTACTAGCACCTGATCGTGGAAAACCATCCCGAAACGCCTCGTGCCGATTCTGTAGTAATAAACTTGTGGCCGACGCGGAGCATGCGTTGTTCCGCTACGTAGCTGTCAACATCAAGTATTTCTGATACCAGGGCAGATATCAGAAAAGGATTTCTACAAGTAACACTACGCAAAATAGTGCGGACAGTGCTCGTAATATTTTTACCTAACGAGACAATGTAGCAACTGATCGCCTGTCTAATGACATACTTTACGTTCATTGTTACGGAATATATGAGCCTTTACACAAAGTAGTACAGCAACAGTGCAAATAGACGAGTAATGTGCTAAAAACAAAGGCCAAGACTGCCAACATAACTTTGGTGCTGCCCCGTTTGCTGATGTTTACGTGACAAGTCAGGTTAAACTAAAATGTCCCTTTCATGTTCAACACGTTCCCCGTATCATATTGGGAAAAGATACATTGCAGCCTCGACAGGCGTCATATCACAGCGTTCCTCTTTTCGAGGACTTTCGATTGGCGGTACAAAGTGTATAGTTCCATTGAAAAGCAACAGTTCCTTCATTATCTCGATCGATAAAAATAGCTGCTAGCACTGGCTATAAAGTGCCACGCTCTCCTCTTAGCGCACTGTCACTTGCAGAAAACTTTCCTGTCATATCTTCGACGCTTCCAGAAATATTTGAAGTTTGTAGCTTAGACGACTCACACTGTTTGTTGTGTACGATCACTAACCGCCACAAAATCCCGTGCGCTACAAGACTCGAATAAATTCTGGCGGACTCTAGCATTCGACGGCCTTTCCGTTTCGCAACAAATACTATTTTGCAGCTTCCGAAGTTGTGCCGGTATCTGAGCAACGCGAGCACTGGTGGAGCACACGCGGTCTGCGCCGGAGGTGGGCTTGGACTGCGCCAGCCGCTGCCGGCGGCGCGCGGCTCTGCCGCCTCTTCCCCCTCCTCGGGCGCGTCGCTGTGTTTGTGTCGAAACGGACCAATTGGAACGGACCTTGCATCTCGGATCGTTGCCGGGTATTGTTGGCCTACTGGCCGGTGATGATAGATACGCGATCGTGGCGACCGTCATATTGCACGTCGGGATGCTCCTCTCCTTTCACCGTATCCTCGGCGCGCCATCCTTGAAGATGCACCCGCCGCGTCGCCGTAGGAAGGGATGCGGCGGTGCCCCCGCTATAAATACTCGCGCCGGAGGTGGAAGGCGTCAGTCTAGTGTCGGCTCCCACACAAGTAACAACAAACACAATCGGCAGGTAAGTCAGCCGTGCTATACCTGCTACGGCTTCGGTGCTCGCAATTGTTTACACTACAGTTTCAAAAACCGAGTGTTTATCGGCCCAATAAAAGTGTGAAACAACTCAAAACGTACATTTTAAAAATATCTCTTAGGGAATATAGTCCATTCGGAGTCGATTTCTTCGTAAAAGAAATTTTGTCGTTCTTAATTTTGCAGTGTAGGGAACTTTTTCGCGTTAGATTACACCCGAAGTCGACATTTATTTTTACTTTTCTATTTCAAAAACAATTTGATTTCTCATTTATGGATCCTTCCGTTACTTATTGGTAGATAATTCCACATTTAAGGTGGAACACCAGGTACAATTTTTTCTTCTACTGGTTTTTATTTCAAACTAGTTTTCGGCTTATTGAGCCATCTTCAGAAAACGACTGACTAGCATCTGAAAGGGACACTAGTTCTTAGGTAACCGAACGTTATAATCAAAGATACAATCCACTTTTTATTAACTTTAAAATTCCAATTTTCACAGTGGGCAATGTCAAGCACAATAATTAGTTAAACTACACAATTATACTAGTTAAATGGTTACAACGCTAAATTTTGTCAGGTCTTGACAGTGACTAAGAAACTGTTAAACTGAGCACCCTTCATTTATGTTATGCAAGAAACATGCTCTTTAACTTTGATTTCTCTAAAGATTTTTTCTCCTTCAAGACCACCATCGAGCATTAAGCTAACTGAATTTTAAACTTTTGTTTATAGAGGAATATCTCCCAATGACATTGTTTTTCTTCTTGGGCAGGGTGAATTCCATGTTTTGAGTGAAACGGTTAACTATTATCCAAAGCTAATATCACTTTCACAAAACGCAGCAGGACTTCAGCCCTACTTACGGACGTGACTTAAATTCTAACGTGTGACGAACCACCGAGTAGACCTCACAGCTCTGGTTTGTACGCGTGCCTATGCTTTGGAGATTGGTACGGTTTATTTCGTTCGATCAACTGTTCATTCTTCGTGTAATACTAACCTACGCAGTGTCAGCTGTAGCGTGAGTACGTTAATGGTAGACTAGGTAGGAACTTGCTAGTTTACCTGCTGTACAAAATAGGCCAGTAGGCACGCTGAGACTTCTTAGACGGTGTGCTTACTGACCACTTTACACGCCACGAACTCTAGCAACCTACCGTCTATTCCACGTGCAGTGCGTTCTATAAAGATGTCGTCTATTGCTGGCGTTAGAGAATAACGTTGAAAACACAATGCAGACGCATACAAAAAGTTTGAAGTTTTTTTAACTATGAATCAAATGGTACATAGAATAGCCATTGGACAGAAATATCTGGTTAGTTTAGTCCCTATATCTCTTGCTCCGAAATTTTCATTCTCTTCCCAAATCAATAAAATTTACGATAATAGTACTAGTTTCCAAAATGATGGGAACAGCAAAGCGAGAGTTATCTAAACTTCATCCAATGTCAGTTTGCCTGTTACAGCCGTGGTCGTGGCAGTCGTTAGCTCTCCGATATTTCATCTCACTCACACGCGTCTATTCGCGTATAGATGGCTGTTGAGATAATTCACAGTCACGTATTCTATGGAGTCCAGAGTCCAGGTGCTTTAGAGTTAGAGCCAGTTTTGGAAAATGGAAGTTATGGGAGTTAGCATCCAGCACTGTGCAGTACGGTACTTTACTGCTTGATCTTTCTCTTTCTCTCTCTCTCTCTCTCTCTCTCTCTCTCTCTCCCTTTATTTTTTTTTTTCACGACTGCTGCTCAAGACTGTCCTATACACTCTCACTGAAGCACATAATACTGAAATGGACTGACCTGGTCCACAGCGTCATGTGCACGTGCTACAGTTTGTTCCAGAGCTGAATGAACAGTGTGATGTATTTTAAAAATTACATCTCTAACGAAACTGCCTGTTTCGCTCTGTACAACTTACTTACGTAAACACGTCCCATATATGTGGTTTTTTTATTTCGCAGGTGTTGATCCACTGGACAAGACGCGCCAGCGCCATGATGCGGTTGGTGCTTTTTCTAGGTAAGCGCGTCAAAATCAGCCCATTTTTAGAAATCAACAGTAGCTACTGACGCTCCATTTATATGTCAACGAGATGATACAAGTACTCCTCTAATGTATTCCCTTTGAGTACATTTATGCTATTTTTAATTCCTGGCAGCTTTGTCAAACTGTGCATTAGACGGTCTTTAAAAAAAATTAAGTTTGATTTCAGCTGGATGAGGAGCATGTAATTCACATACCAATGAGTACAGACCCCATAATAGATAAATACCTATACATAAGCAATATGTTGAAAAAATGGTTCAAATGGCTCTGAGCACTATGGGACTCAACTGCTGAGGTCATTAGTCCCATAGAACTTAGAACTAGTTAAACCTAACTAACCTAAGGACATCACAAACATCCATGCCCGAGGCAGGATTCGAACCTGCGACCGTAGCGGTCTTGCGGTTCCAGACTGCAGCGCCTTTAACCGCACGGCCACTTCAGCCGGCAAGCAATATGTCATAGAGTAGAATAGTAATAGTAGTAGTAGTAGTACCACAAGTAAATATTGCTATGGAAATGCAGATCATCTGAATGTTCATTAAACTGCAGCTATTAAAGACTTAAGTTTCACGAGTGGGTATAACAGTTAGAAGTCGAGCAATTTATTTTAGATGTAAGCCTTCCTTCCCCTTTAGAAGCCGACAGTATTTCGATAGTTTTGTGTAAGTCATCCCTTCCCTTAATAAACCTACAATTTACATGTAATAGTACGGTGATTTTTGAGCAACTTCCGAGAAGTCCATGTACATGTATCACAAATGTAAGACTCTTTCCAACATGGCTGGAAAAGTAAAAATGAAACTTACGAAAGAGGGAAAGTCGGTACATTTATTCAGGAATCACGAAGATTTTAGGTTTCACTAGAAATCAGTTAACTGTGCACTCCAGAAAAGCAAGCGATTACCTGGAGAGCAGATACGCCATAAATCATTACATACCGCGCTCTGTTAATGCCCGTTTGCTTACTAAGTAGCTGTTCTCTCTTGCATTTATTGCGAGAAACGTCGGCAGCGCCTTTAGCTGCCTAGACAAGATCTTCTCTCAAGGGATGGCGCAACTCCAAGATGCCGGAAAGAAGGGCCCTGCTTTAATTCCTTGTCGCACTCTCATTGCTTTACTTTCTCACGATGATTCTGCACTAGTACCCGACTCTCTCACCAAACTTTGAGGAAACACTAGCTCTAATAATCTCATTATTCAGGTAAACATGGACAACATAACACATATTAAAGTTACCGGGGCTAAATGTTAGAAGAGGAGTAAAATTTGCACATACTTTCTCTTCCGCAATTGACGGACGGTATAATCGTCCCAAAACAGCAGATTGCAGGTTTGTTTCAGGTGAACACGCACGTTTCTGTGAAGGTCGTGCGTGAGTGCCTTGGTAGTTGCATCACATGAGACGTAATTACGAGGTACAGAGGTGGCGGTGGAGGTCAACAGCGTTAATTTGCCGGTCATCAGCGTAAATCTCACGACAAAAGTTTGAGATACAAAAAGAAAATAGAAGATAAACAGCTATTCGTAGTCTATGAGTAAACACTGAAAGTCAGAGATAAAATGACAGAAACTTTTTGAGAATCGTTGTCTGTCTTGATCGATAAACTTAGCATGATCTATGAAAGACAAGCAGCAGCTAGAACCACTCACACCGGAAGAGAACAAAGCTACTCCGGCGAAACGTGCAGCATATCTTGGAGATAGGACGTCCCATCGTATCATTTCAAATGTTGTTGTTGGGAAAATATCATGATAATTCGTACCAGCTAACAGGATACCACTTTCATTTTGCGGTGCTTGTATCAGTGAATCTGTCTACCAAAGACTAAGCGTAATCAGGAGGGTCGTTGTGTTAGCTCCATCAGAGGGGCGAATTACAAGCTACAGCGCCTGCCAATTCCCACGCTAATCAGGTGTTTGCAGCGGTGCGTAATAGGGACAGCATCTCGAGGCGGAAAGACCTGCTGAGAAAGGTGAGGGTAAGGGAAGCGCATGCAAATCGCGATAGGCTTGTTGCTCTCAGAGCGTGTGAAGCGCGACCAAAGACGCGGAAACTAGGCGCTTGCGGTTTCGAAAACGCGTGTTTCAAATCGCCTTCTGCTAGCAGCTCAGCGTCTCGCTCCCAGCTGTATCGCCGGGTGCTAATGATGACGTAATTTCACGCCAGACAAGCGGCCTTACAAGTGATTATGTAGATTAGATATTCTGTGGACAGCGTTACTTTAACAACTGCCACAAGGAAGGTGAAATATCAAAGATTTCTTATAATCATCTGCGCTCAGGAAGATTTCATTCACATGCGTATTTTATCAGTGTCGAACGAGTTGAGATGCAGGAAGGGATATTCTGGAGGATCTGCATTCGGTATCTGACCTATCAACCTTTTTTTTTTTTTCATTTTCCTTTCTACTCACCTGGTTCACTTCATTAATCTGAGGGCAAAATCTAGCACAGATTCACAAATTACAGGCGATGCCATCTCTGGATTGATTTCTCAAGCAGATAATCCTGTTGAGTGCCTCGTAGACGTAAGCAAAAGCGAAGTAGTTGCGAGCAAAGATGGACCTAGGACTCGATCCTGTGTTAAACGAAGCTCGTAATGTTTTATAGAATTTCTTGCCATTTCCGAGATAGTACTGTATTCTGCGAAAGATAGGTGATAAATTTGGAAATTGGAATGTATGTAAATATAAAGACTTTTAGTGAAGTGTTGCACCTGGTTGTAAGTATACCATTGTCACAGAGAGGCTGAACACTACTGAAACATTCGAGGACTGATTGGAAAGTTTTAAGAATGGGCTCGTAATTGTACAATGGTGGTACCTACACGCTACTCTGATGCATCTCTTTCATAATAGACCCCTTCTGACTGAACACATTGACTGCAACGGTGTTTCCACTTTTGGAAAAATTCCTGGAAATTTTTTCCTGAAGGGTGTTAAGGACGCTCCCTGTATTTACCCGGATGTCTTCAATCGAGTAAAATCACTTCCCTTTCAATTAAAATTTCAGTTTGGGAAACAGGTAGAAGTCCGCAGGGGCCAAATCAGGGGAATATGGCGGTTGTGGAAACACAGGAATTTTGAATTTGGTCAAAAATTCAGCGATGGAGAAGGCACGATGAGACGGAGCATTGTCGTGGTGTAGCACCCAACTCCTGTCTTCTGCACCTTTTTGCGCAAACGCTCAAGGACACATTTGTAGTATTCCTGCGTTATTGTCTCTCATATTGGGGTAAATTCATGATGCACAATACCGGTGGATACGAAAAAAATCACCAACATTGTCTTCCCCTTCGACCGACTTGCCTTGCTTTTTTCGGTCATGTTGAACCTGGAGTCTTCCACTGGGAAGACTGCACTTTGGTTTCAGGATCATATCCATATTATCACGATTCGTCACCTATAATTACCCTATTTAACAAATCTGAGTCATTTTTAGTCCGATTAATCAGTTCTTGGCGCTCTTCAAGTCGGTATTGTCTCTGATCACTTGACAACACTTCTGGAATGAATTTAGCGGACACTCGACGCATGTTCAGATCTCCAGTTGAAATTGACTGAACTGCATAGAAACTTAAATTAATTCATCAGCCATCTCCCTAATTGTAAGTCTACGATCAGAGCGCACTAAGTCACGAACTTTCACAACATTTTCATTTGTTTTGGATGTGGAAGGACGGCCGGACCGTGGTTCATCTTCAAATGATTCACGGTCATTTTTAAATCTCTTGAACCGGACAAAAACACTTGACTGGCTCACACAATTATCTCCAAAAGCTGTGTTTAAAAGTTCGTAAGTCTCAGAAGCTGATTTCCCGGTTTTAAAACAAAATTTCACACAAGCTCGTTGCTCCGTTTTTACGTCCATTTTCACGCAGACAGAATCCGCCAACAAGCCCTAATAGACCCGCACTCAACCAGCTGCCATAACGAACTGAATAAAGGAATCGCAGCTTCCTGTAAGAGGAAGTTCAAGGACAAGGAAATGACTCACTCCCCACCCTCCGTGTACCTGCTTGCCAAACCAGTGAGAGGTAGCGTATCCATGCTTAAAACTTTCCAATCACGCCTCGTATAACGAAAGTTGTGGTATCGATGGAACAGTCTTCACAACTTACCAGTTTAGACGGATTTTCAGAAAGTATAAAGGATTGCTTACAGAAATTTCTGAGCACAGGAACATTCCAAAATATAATTTCTTGTTACGCTGAACAAACAGAAATGGAAGTATTAAGTTTAGATCGCGCAATGTATAACATACAAGGGACTTTCGGCGACGGCAAAGCGGTTAGAAACCAGCCACTAATTCGGTTTTTACAAAGGCTGTGAAGCTACCAAAAAACTGCTTTGTAAGGAATTCCTCATTGACAGCAAGGTCATTAAGGACAGAGTACTAGCTCTATTAAATGGGATAAGAAAAGAAATTGGTCGTAGGCCAATTATTAATTATTTAGACACAGTGTAGACATGAAACTTCTTATCAAATTAAAACTGTGTGCTTCCTTTCTCCTAGGAGCCCTAGTCCCGCAAGATTAGCGGGAGTACATCTGTGAAGTTTAGAAGATAGGAGATGAGGTACTGGCAGAAATAGAGGTGTCAGGACCGGTCGTGTGTCGTACTCGAGTTGCACAGTTAGTAGGGCACTTGCCCGAGAAAGACAAAGGTCCCAGATTCGACTCACAGTCGGGCATACACTTTTAAGTTGCTAGGAAGCAACGTATCTGGGCATGCTCCGCTGCAGAATGAACATTCATTCTGAAAACAGCGCGGACACCCTAATCCACGACTGCCGAATACGGATTTGAACCGCATTCATCTCATACACAGTCGAGTGTCTCAAAGAGGGCGTCACCTTTCTCCTTTTCCCTTATTCGTGTATAATCGTTTAGAAAGATACCTGCAAATGTTATAGCTTGATTGAATATGTAGTGACTCAAGAATTATATTGTACGTCATATCTTGCAAATACCGTAACTCGAGTCACTGTAATGCTATGTGGAGTATACTTCATCACGACATCTATTCAGCATAACCGTTCTTTACTCTTCGTTATTGCTACTTTTAAGTGACATACGTAAGACTCGCTAACATATGCACTTAGTAAAATTTTTGTTACTGATTCCATTATTCAAGCAAATGTTGTAGATTGTAATTCGTCACGGCGAACACCAGATTGCAATGCTGTCACCTCCATTCTTAGTTGGCTTGAAAGAATACAAAGTTTACTAATTTTTCATTTTCCCACTCGAATCCCGTAGCAAGATACTACCTGTAATAGTTATCTTTGTCCTTCTTGCGTCATTTTTCTAACACCATTCGTAAAACATAAAATTGTTCTCCGAGGGTGTTTTTGCTTTTAAGCAATAGGTGTCTCATTATTGTTATTCTTCTCAAAAGATATAGCGACATACCATGATCAGTATGAAATGCGCATAGTATGACATTATGTTTCACAAAACGTGATGTACCCACGATGATTGTAATAATTGCCGTCTGTCGACTAGAAGAATGGAGCTTCCAATTCATAACTAACTTACTAACTTAAAATCTATATTAGCAAGATTTAATTATTTTTGTTTTTAAATATTGTTTTCCATTTAAACGATCTTTCGCGGTAAGGCAGCTAGACTCTTCAAGAATCTTTAGCGTCATAGACAATGAAATTCATTTGAAAATGAAGTCTGTATTGGAAGATTAAAAGGAATTGTCCCTTATTCCACTCCCTGTGTGATACTCTATTCCTGCTTTTCAGTCCAATACCAAATACAGTTGAACGAAATGTAGCATTGCTATTATGTTTACAAGTACTTAGATTTACTATAGAATTCCACACTCATAGGGATCTGAAGATGAATTAGTTAGGGTGATAATTAGGATATTATCACCTTAGTAGTTTACCATGGAAAGTATCTACTAATGTCAGCTGCATCCAATACATATTGCCAACGATGGACAGGTAGTTCAATATTCACAACACATTATAACATAGTGAAAGTAGTAATAATCTCAAACTACAGGTTTCCCAAAAGAAGGTAATGCAATATTTCAGACCCTAGTCATCCAAGAACTGATTTCTTATTGTTTCAACTTCCCAATCATTAGGGATCTTTCTTTTCATATTATTAAGTTTTCTTAATGTTTTAGTTAGACTTTTAACTATTATGTAACTGTTTTATTATTTAACAACGGTGTTGATGTTTGTCTATACTTTTAACAATATTCCTTCTCCTCTATTTCAGTCCTCTTCAGCATATGTGAAATCACTCAGGTATGTGTCACAATCCTTTGGTCAATTTAGATGTAACTGAATTAACTGATGAAGAACAGAGCAAAATTATTTATTTTATGCTTTGGTGATTACAGGCTGAGGAAGGCTACAAGTATGAAAAACCAACGAAGCCTTTCATCACTGGAACACCAGGTCTAAGACCAGGAACAGCAGGCCCAGGAGGATTTGCACCTGGAGTGGGAGCTGGGCCAGCTGCAAAACCCGGTTTTCCTGGACCCAGTGGCTACCCTTCTAGTGGTCCTGGAGGAACACCTGCAGGATTTCCATCTGGCAGTCAACCAGGAAGACCTGGAGCAGGCGGACCATCTGGATATCCATCTGGGGGACCAAGTGCCGGCAGACCAGGTGGCACCCTTCCTGGAAGACCTGGGACAACAGGAGGACCAGGTCGTCCAATTATTCAAGGAGATGTTGGAGGCACTGGATATCCATCAGGAGGGCCTGGCAGTTTCGGACCAAGTGGTCCATTTGGACCTGGTGCTGGACGACCTGGAATATTGGGGCAGCCTAATGGTCCAGGCACTCCTGGAGCTCAAGGCAGTGTTGGTTACCCCTCTGGAAGACCTGGTACAGGAAGACCAGGTGGTCCAGGTACAATAGGAGGTGGAGGTTATCCTACAGGTGGGCCTGGAGTATTCCGTCCTAGTGATTCATTTGGTACAGGCATTGGAAGACCTGGAGTTTCAGGAAGACCAGGAGGACCAGGTGCTGCCGGATATCCTTCTGGAGGTCCTGGAGGACTTGGGCCTGGTGGTCCCTTTAGTCCTGGTGCTGGTGGAAGGCCTGGAGGTGCTGGAGGTCTAGGACAGCTAGGTGGCACTGGAATAACAGGAAGGCCAGGTGCTCCATTCACTCCAGGTGGTCCTGGTGGTCCAGGAGGACCTGGGGTTCCTGGAGCCCCTGGTGGCCAAGGGTATCCATCAGGAGGACCTGGAGGATTTGGTCCTAGTGGTCCTTTTGGACCTGGTGCTGATAGGCCAGGAGGAGTTGGAGGCCCAGGGGGATCTGCTGGTCCTGGGTATCCATCAGGTGGGCCTGGAGGCTTTGGTCCTAGTGGTCCATTTGGGCCCAGTGCTGGTCGTCCAGGAGGTCAAGGTGGAGCTGGAATAACAGGAAGACCAGGTGCTCCAGGAACACCTGGTGGTCCTGGTGGTCCTGGAGGACCTGGAGGTCCAGGAGGACCTGCTGGTCCTGGATATCCCTCTGGTGGGCCTGGAGGATTTAGCCCTAGTGGTCCATTAGGACCTGGTGCAGGTCGGCCAGGAGGACCTGGACGTCCAGGAGGAGCTGTTGGTCCTGGATATCCATCTGGTGGGCCTGGGGGATTTGGTCCTAGTGGTACACTTGCTCCTGGTAGACCAGGGGCAGTAGGAGGTCCGGGAGGGCAAGGTTATCCATCAGGAGGACCGGGTGGGTTTGGTCCTAGTGGTCCATTTGGACCAGGTGCTGGTCGCCCAGGAGGCCCTGGTAGACCAGGAATAGCAGGAAGACCAGGCACTCCAGGTACACCAGGTGGTCCTGGTGGTCCAGGAGGTCCAGGTGGTGCAGGGGGACCAGCTGGTCCCGGATACCCCTCAGGTGGTCCTGGAGGATTTGGTCCTAGTGGCCAACTTGGTCCTGGTGCTGGCAGACCAGGAGGTCAAGGTGGTCCAGGAGGGGCAGGTGGATACCCATCAGGTGGTCCTGGAGGATTTGGTCCTAGTGGTCCCTTTGGCCCTGGTAAGCCAGGGGCTCCAGGAGGGCCAGGAGGTCCAGGAGGGCCAGGTTATCCATCAGGAGGACCTGGTGGATTTGGTCCTAGTGGTCCATTTGGACCTGGTGGTGGTCGGCCAGGAACACAAGGTCAGCCAGGAATCCCAGGCAGGCCAGGTACACCTGGGGCACCAGGTGGTCCAGGAGGACCTGGAGGTCCTGGTGGTCTAGGTGGACCAACTGGTCCTGGATATCCTTCAGGTGGACCTGGAGGATTCGGTCCTAGTGGACCTTTTGGTCCTGGTGCTGGAAGACCAGGTGGTTTTGGAAGACCTGGTGGTCCAGGAGGGCCAGGTGGCCCAGGATACCCATCAGGTGGGCCAGGAGGGTTTGGTCCCAGTGGTCCATTTGGACCTTCTGCTGGTCGGCCAGGAACACCTGGTCAGCCAGGAATCCCAGGCAGGCCAGGTACACCTGGGGCACCAGGTTTTCCAGGAGGACCTGGAGGTCCTGGTGGTCTAGGAGGACCAACTGGTCCTGGATATCCTTCAGGTGGACCTCCAGGATTCGGTCCTAGTGGTCCCTTCAGCCCCGGTAGGCCAGGGGCTCCAGGAGGGCCAGGAGGTCCAGGAGGTCCTGGAGGGCCAGGTTATCCATCAGGAGGACCTGGTGGATTTGGTCCTAGTGGTCCATTTGGACCTGGTGGTGGTCGGCCAGGAACACAGGGTCAGCCAGGAATCCCAGGCAGGCCAGGTACACCTGGGGCACCAGGTGGTCCAGGAGGACCTGGAGGTCCTGGTGGTCTAGGTGGACCAACTGGTCCTGGATATCCTTCAGGTGGACCTGGAGGATTTGGTCCTAGTGGACCTTTTGGTCCTGGTGCTGGAAGACCAGGTGGTTTTGGAAGACCTGGTGGTCCAGGAGGGCCAGGTGGCCCAGGATACCCATCAGGTGGGCCAGGAGGGTTTGGTCCCAGTGGTCCATTTGGACCTTCTGCTGGTCGGCCAGGAACACCTGGTCAGCCAGGATTCCCAGGCAGGCCAGGTACATCTGGTGCATCAGGTGGTCCAGGAGGACCTGGAGGCCCTGGTGGTCCAGGAGGTCCAACCAGTCCTGGATACCCAACAGGTGGACCTGGAGGATTTGGTCCTAGTGGTCCATTTGGACCTGGTGGTGGACGCCCAGGTACTCCAGGTGGTCCAGGAGGTCCAGGAGGCCCAGGAGGTCCTGGTGGTCCAGGAGGGCCATTTGGTCCTGGATATCCATCTGGAGGTCCTGGTGGATTTGGCCCTACTGGCCCATTTGGCCCAGGAGGTCCTGGTATACCAGGTAGACCTAGCCGTCCTGGTACACCAGGTGGTCCTGGAGGTCCAGGTGGTCCTGGAGCTCCTGGAAGGCCTGGTGGTCCTGGATATCCATCAGGTGGGCCTGGAGGATTTGGGCCAAGTGGCCCTTTCGGTCCAGGTGCTGGTCAGCCTGGTCGCCCTGGTGGACCAGGGGGTCCAGGAGGCCCTGGAGGCCCAGGTAGGCCAGGAACAGGGTACCCTTCAGGCACACCTGGAGGATTTGGTCCTAGTGGTCCATTTGGCCCTGGTGCTGGTCGGCCAGGAGGCCCAAGTCGGCCTGGTGGTCCAGGGGCTCCAGGTTCTCCAGGTGGACCTGGGGGACCAAGTGGTCCAGGAGGACCTTCTGGTCCCAGTGGCCCATTTGGTCCTGGTGCTGGTAGACCTGGAGGACAAGGGGGCCCTGGTGTACCTGGACAACCAGGTGGTGGATTTAAGCCAAGTGGTCCATATGGCCCTGGTTATCCTGGAGGTCCTTCAGGTGGTGTTGGTCGACCTGGCCGTCCTGGTGGTGTGTTAGGTGATGCTACTGGTCCTGGAGGGCCAGGTGGTCCTTCTGGTCCCACAGGCTATCCTTCTGGTGGCATTGGAGGCAGGCCGGGTGGAGTTGGTCCTGGTGGTCCTTTTGGTCCGACTGGCCCTACTGGACCTACTGGTCCTACTGGACCTACTGGTCCTACTGGGCCTACAGGTCCTGGAGGACCAACTGGTGGTGTTGGTGGTGTTGGTGGAATCGGTGGAACTGGCCCAACTGGACCTCCAGGGCCGAGTGGACCATATCCTAGTGGGCCTGCTGGCCCCAATGGTCCATATCCAGAAGGATCACCTGGTCCTGATGGTCCTTTCCCAACAGGTTCACCTGGTCCTGGGCCATACGATGAAGGAGATTATTCTGCTATTCCTGGAGAACCAGGAGTAGATTATCCCATATATTCTGAAGTACCTGCTACTTCATTTAGTTGCAGTCAGCAGAAATTCCCTGGATACTATGCTGATGTGGAGACACAGTGTCAGGCATTCCATATTTGTGCTAACAATCGCACATATGATTTCCTGTGCCCTAATGGTACAGTGTTCCATCAGGAATATTTCGTTTGTGTTTGGTGGAATCAGTTTGACTGTAGCAGAGCTCCAGGGTTGTATAATCTGAATGAATTTATTTATGACTATACAATATTTGGAAGCCCTGGTGCAGAACTACTCAAACCTTCTGGTCCTGGAGGATTCCCAGGTGGAACAGGTACTGGAGCTACTCAAGGCCGTCCATTTAGTCCCAGCAGTGGTGTAACTCGTCCAGCTGGACCCACTGGGCCCTTTCGTCCTGGAACACCTGGTAGTATAGGAACTGGAATAGTAAAGCCTGGTGGAACATTTCCATCTGTAACCCCTGGAGTAACTGGTGGAAGTGGTGGTCCTGTCGCTGGATATCCACGTCCCGGTGGGCCAGGTGGAGTTGGTGGCATTCTTGGTGATGGAATAACTGGACCTTCTTCTGGTGGAGTACCACCATCAGGATTTCCTGGTAGTCAGATAGGACCAACACGCCCCTCAGGTCCCAGCACAGGCCTACCTGGTGGTACTGGTGGAGTAGGGCAAATTGGTCGACCAACAGGCGGCTACCCAAGGCCAGGTACAGGCAGACCGGGACTGGCTGATACTGGAACACAACCAGCCTACCCAGACAGACAGTATTTGCCTCCTAGGAACTCTTAAATGATTACTATGCTGAGTTTTGGACTTGCTTATGACCTACAAGCACAGTAGCAGATGAGAGCTCATTGAATCCATCATTTGTTTTCCAATAACACTGAATGTAATGAGGTTGTATGTAAGTGGAAACTACCAAGATGGTGACAGTTTCATGGAGTGCTCCTCTTTTTTGTGAGGGACGATTTGTATTAGTATCGTACTCGTAATCGTACTCTACTTTTCTTTGAAGTGACAATGGGCCCTCGCTGCTGTGTGCTGTTGAGGTTTAATGTTTATTTAAATAGTATCTGTGTGAATGTATAAATTATTGTATCGTGTCATGAAATTTGAAAGCATTGGACCCTAAACAACATTTATATCAGATTTCATTGTTTTTCATTTACATGAATGTCTTTAAAAAATTATTTTGTGTCATTGAAATTGTGAGTTTCTACCACAATGTGTCTCCCTTATATAGGGAATTATGTTGCCATATCATGTGTGTAATAAATGTTGTTTGCCTACTTTCTCAGAAACTTTATTTTTATTTTTCATTAAACGCCACGTTTTCCTCTAAATAATCGACAAAATAACGATAACAGAAAAGTGGTCAGTATTTTATGTCGTCATACTACTGTAGTTTTCAAGCTTTCCTACAAGTGCAAAAATTCCAATACTACAATACCCTTTATTCATTTCACTGTATATGTAAACAGCATTATGGGCTTAGTGCAACATATTGTCATTCATAATATGTTGATTTCGCATTCAGTGCGAAATAGCTTGACACACGAAAATAATTTTACCTATTGGAGTAAACTAACTGCTTATTCGTTGTTTTGGAAATGTATTTAATCTAGTCAGTTTGTAAGTTGTTCAGGTTTTCTTTCTTCTTTTCTTTATGATCAAAGTAAGAGATACACATTGTCCGAAAGAAAGTTTGACATATCACTGGGTCATCTTTGAGCAAAGGACTCAATAATTCACTGGAAATATCCCTGTCCGAGAACGCAACAAGGAGAAGTAACTGTAATGGCACAAGATTCGTAAAACACACAGGCTGTACTCAGAGGTGGGCACGTGATCCGTCATTTTGTGGTCCACAGACATTGACAAAAATTTGTAACCCTAGGTTTAGCATCATAAACTTCAGTTTAAATGGGCAATAGCTGTAACAATTGGTGGTGATCATTGTTTGATCTTATGCAGTCAGAGGAACTGGACAGTAACCTCACCTCGCCTACACGTGCATCTGGTTGGAACCTATACTCTAGGAATCACTATACATTTTATAGAATGTTGGGATTTCTTAGCGTTCTTGCCGGATTAAGCGTAGGAAATAAAGTGCTTGTCTGCCTCTGTGGGAGCCGATTTACCTTCAAGGTATCAACAGATGGAAGAATGTTCTTAGTTTGCACTTTGTAAGCCACCTCTCGGATTCTTGAAGTTATTTTTCGCAAATTTTCAGCATATTTCCTCAAGTCTTTGATAGGTAAGTCATTTTCAGAATTTCCTTTACTCACTATCATCAACTAAACCAGCATGTTACCTTCCACGACACCTTCCTTACTGCACAATCTGAGTTCTATGTTCTCATAACCTAATATAGGTCCATCACTTTGAACATAATTCCCGTTTTGATCAAACAAGAGCTTTGTAAGCGTTCTCTCTCGTAAATTAATGGAAGAGTCCACGTTTTGCACCAACAAATTGAAATCTGAAATTTGCTTTACCTACATATTCGAGCTTATTTGATCATCACACTTCATATTTCTACACATTGTTACTGCCAAATATGCAGGCCTATTGAACACCTGAGTGTACCGTTGACCTGCTACTTGCAAAGTGAAAGATTACTGCATTTTTATGTTTCGTTGAAATACACAACTTCACATTCCTGTATATTAAAAGCATGTTGCCAGTAGCTACAACAGGGCTGTATTTTGTAAAGGATCTAACAGGATATTACTGCGACATTTTCGGATAAAACTTTGCAACATATATACCTCCTAGCAAAAAAGGTGAGGCACCCAGAATACGTGGTGGGATGACAATGTAACTTAGAACACATACACAGCATAAGGTGGTTGTATGAGGAGAGTTGGCAGTAGTTTCTGTAACCTATGCTACAGGCAACTTGGTTCCTGACAAGGGAAACTTCCCATCGCAAGCCTCTCAGATTTTGTGGTAAGAAGGCCCAGTGGACAGCCCGTCAGCAACTGAACACAGCTCAAGCATGAAAACAGGAAGAAGGTGTACTGAACTGTGAAAAAAAAGCAAAGTAGAAAGTGAACGGACCAATTTGAAGAAGTGCAACATTGATCATGAAAGCGAAACGGTGGTGTCGTGGTTGAGTGGTTACAGTGTTGGAATACTACGCTGGAGTATCTTTTTTATTATTATTGTTATTTTTTTCACTATTCGCTGTACTGAAATTAGTGTCTGTGTTGTGGTGTAACGACTGTTTACAACAGCGAGGTGAAAGGAAGGGACCTATAATGAAAGTTGATTCTGCACAACTACTCTATTAGCAGCTGAAAGGAAGTGGCTTTAGAGTGGGAACCGCTAACGTTTGATGAGAAGGTGACAAGCCAACCGAATCGTCCACCGGAAAACACGTCTGGTATGTCATACACAGCATTAGTGACAGTACGTTTGTCATATAATTGGACCTAATTTGTACGCCCTGATGAGTGGGTGAGATATGCCGAATTTAGGTGTTCGTATGAAGGTGAATGTGATTACACCCAGGGTATGAATGTGAATGCGATTACACCCAGGGAAATGATGAAAACATAATACACACACCAAAAGAAGTTTTGCACCACTCCGGTTCCCAGAACTGACGATAGGCATTGACTGAGGATGTTGTATCACAAACACAGTCCCTTCGACTATTCAGAGATGTCAATAAACCCGCCCAAAGATGTAAACAACTATGCATAAGCAGCGTCTGTTAGACCGAGGGGGACCGACAGCCGACCAGTTCCAGTTATTCATTCCACCAGGAAGGAGATACACAGCTCGTGTTGTCTGCAGTTCAATCATACCTAGACAGTCAATACCGCGATCCTGTAACATCCACGTTGTTACTTTGTGCCAGGAAGGGCTCTCAACAAGGGAAGTGTGGAGGCATTTCAGAGTGGACCAAAGCGATGTTGTTCGGACATGGAGGACATACAGAGAGACAGGAACAGTCGTTCACATGCCTCGCTCTGGCCGCCCAATGGCTACTACTGCAGTAGATTACCGCTACCTACGATTATGGCTCGGAGGAACCCTGAAATCAACACCACCATGTTCAATAATGCTTTTCGTGCAGCCACAGGACGTCGTGTTACGACTCAAACTGTGGGCAATAGTCTACATGGTGCGCAACTTCACTCCTGACTTCCAATGGCGAGGTCCATCTTTGCAAACACGACACCACGCAGCGCGGTACAGAAAGGCCCAACAACATGCCAGTAGAATGGAATTGTCTGTTCTAGCTCACTAGCTCACTCACTAGCTCAATAGCGCAATTTCTGACTAATTCAACCGATTTTTTTAGATTAAGTCTATTTAAATCATTCCCACCGATTTCTGAGCTCAAGCTCAATTCGTCAGTTTCCTACTAACTTCACTGGTTTTCGCTATTTACCTCATTTTTTCGTTCACCAACCGATTTCTGAGGTCTTTATTTCATATAAAAGGTGAACGCAAGGAAAAAGGTGCACATCAGATTCACCCATTTTTTACGCCATTTTATAAAAGGTGAACGTAAGAAAATAAATAAAATGAATTCGTTAACGAAGGTAAATTATATTAAAAAACTCTATATGATGAAATTCACTATTTTTATTTTTAAGTTCCTTCATTCCTTTATATTTCCGTTTCATTTGTCCTTTTCCAATTATTTCAAAATCCCAGCCATCAATTAATTTGGAATATCTATCAGGTAAAATAACTTTAAAATCATTATTAAGCTCCATACTAAATTTTTCTCCATATCTAGTATTTAAATATTCAGAGGCAGGAACATTATATAAAACATTTATCTCTAGCTCACTTATTTTTGTAATCTCTTTAGAGTCTTTTACATTGTTGAGCCTCTTGATTAGAGTCACCATTTATATAGAAAAAATTTTATTCGATTTTTATAATTTGTAATGCCCATATAGTAATGCGTCTACTCCGTTTTTCAAGACATATCTCTTGTTGCCATGTGAACTCAAAGTTTTCTTGTTTATTTCTACTGTAGAGATTTCATTTTTCTCACTTCGAACAATATTAATTGTTTTGTACTGTTCTCTACTGTTAAACAAAGAATCTTTGTCATCTTCTAAACTTAATCTGTTTTCAACAACACATTTCTTAACTCCTTTAGATTTTTTCTCTGTTTTATCACCTACTTTATAAGCATACATTTTTGCTCTCAAAACACAAAATTTTTCCATTATTTTTCCATTACATTCATCTTTCATTTTTCCAACAACTTCCTTGTTTACTTGTGGAATACCATAAATATTATCTGCTTGATAGTGACTTCAAATTAATCAATCATTGATATCATGTCTTTGTAGAAATCATCAGTTTTAATATTGTAAATGTAACTGTCCATATCTTGATAACACAGTCCAATATTTTCTCCATATTTTGGTTTCATAACTCTGTAGTGAAAGTCATATATCAATTCCTTAGACAGATCAAGTATACCCATTCCAACATTGATAGGCTTATTAAATGTGATTTTTGTTTTATTAATATGGATAGCAGCAAGATTTTCATTAAATATAGTTATTCCTTTAAAGTTTGGCTTAGTTACAAGTATATCACACACTTCTCCATCTGAAATTAATTTTATATCCACTCTGTTTCTTATATTTTCCATCGTTTTATCAAACACAGAATTGTTCATCAATTTGTAGAAATCTTTCTCAAACTCATTTGAAGCCTTGGTCGTCATCTGTGTGTTCAGATCTACATATTTCTTTAGCCAATCAGATTGTTTAAATTTTAAAACTTTAAGTATTTTTGGGAGTTTCATTCCATGAGACAGATACTGTTCAAGGTTTCTATAATGAACTACATAATTATGCCTGTCAATCAGAGTAGTCATCAATGAGCTTTCCTTCGTCCCTGCCACAATTTTCCCTTCAGGAGCTAATGGGAATCTTTATGTAAATCTTGTAATTCTAGAGATACTTCGAATATGTATCCCTCTCGACAAGTGTTTGACATCTCACTTATTTTTGTAGAATCAAAATTAGCTGGCTCATCCCATTGAAATCCAGAATGAGGTTAATATTGACTCATAGCATAACCAAACAGACTGTTTTCATCTAAATATGCCAAATAATTTTATATCTTTTTATCATCAAAATCTTTCAAATATTTATTATTTGCCTATACATATCTCTTGCAACATTGTGATATTCCTCCTTGTATACTCTTTTCAAAAATTAAAATTATGTCATAATCATGTAGTAAATCAAGCAGTTGTTTAGTCATTTTCAACATTGCATCCCAAGATAAACCTGGTGCTGTAAAATACCAAGATGTATCCAAATCATAACCTTTAATACAAGTGTTTCTTAAGTTTTCAAACACATCAGCCAATAACAAAACATCAGTTTTCAAATACAGATCATGATTTTTACCACGATTTTTTGTATTGAATGTTTCCCCAACTAATTTTGCATGTTTGTTAGCTTAATAAATTATGTCACAGTCATTCAGTTTATTGTAAAATTCGTCTTTTGGCGGTAAGTGCGTCTATTCAAATTTCTTCCAAGAATCCATGTAATGATATGGATATACACCTTTTCTGATCACTGGCTTGAACAACTCTGCTGAAAAAATTTACTAATGTTTGTCATTTGATTCTTTTTCAAATTTGATGAAAGTTTATGAAGTGACAAAGCCATAAATTTAAATGTGTCAATAAATCTCATTTTCAAACTTTCTTTTCCCTTACCAAAACTGATGTATTTATCTTCACTGAGTGGGATTAGGATTATCTCTGTGGTGTCACCGCCAGACACCACACTTGCTAGGTGGTAGCCTTTAAATTGGCCGCAGTCTGTTAGTATACGTCGGACCCGCGTGTCGCCACTATCAGTGATTGCAGACCGAGCGCCACCACACGGCAGGTCTAGAGAGACTTCCTAGCACTCGCCCAGTTATACAACCGACTTTGCTAGCGATGATTCACTGACAAAATACGCTCTCATTTGCCGAGACGATAGTTTAGCATAGCCTTCAGCTAAATCATTTGCTACGACCTAGCAAGACGCCATTATCAGTTACTATTGATATTGAATCATGTACCGTCAACGCCGACGTTCATCATTAACGGATTAAAGTTAAGTATTTCACCAGCTACGTCCGTTTTTCTAAATTCTAATTTCCTTGTCCTGTTCCAGACCTCATGCTAGCCTGCATGAGCTAAAATGCGTGCCTTTCGGCCTCCTCTAGTAACACGGTGTTGGCTCTCCTGCCAACCAAAACAATCTCCTTCTTACTGTGGCAAGTTCTTTCACAAAGAGGTGAGAATCTTACCTATATAAATTATGTGAATAAATAGGTACAAATTCAGGATGCTTTAGTTTCAAATTACTATTATTGCACAATGTGGCAATGTATTTACCAATAAGATAATCATGATGACAAACCTTGGTATTTTTCTGCGTGTAATGACATCCACACAGTGTACAATTTTTTGATCTTGCATGTTTTGATTGTTCTTCAGTAGCTAACGGTTTCATTTCTACAATTGAACAATAAATTCTTCCAATTTCTTCAACTTCTTGTTTTATGCATTCAATGAATTTCTTAAGGGGATTTGGTCCACGATAAATTACTGGATCTATATAATGTCCATTTATGAACTTGATATAGTGACAGAATCCACTTAGATCATATTTTTGATATTTCATTCTATATGATTTTTCTGGATTTGGTTTGACAGTTGTCCATCTTCAACAGTAAACTTTCAAAATCCGCATAAATTACAAATGTAATTTCTGTGTTTGTTGATAATTTTTAAAATGTATGTAAGAACCTTTATGTGGCATTTCTACTTTTAATGGCTTCTTAGTAAAACAATAGGATGTGTGGTTATCCAACCTCTGCTTGCTGTTGAAGTGAAGCAAGCACATGTGACAAATTTTGCTTCAGTATGTTTGGTGATTTGACTCAAGACAAGCCGAGAAATTTTTTTATGTAACAATAGTGTGAATTTTCATATTTTTTGAAATAAAGGAGATTTAAATGTTTCTCTCTCTTACTCAATAATTTCAAGTTTCTGATCAAGATCAAGACCAATATTTTTGTATTTCGTTACTCTTTCAGCATTTTATCTACTGGGTACAATGCGGTTTTTATAGCCCACAGAAAACATTTTTTATCATCTTTTTTTACGTTGATGCAAGCTTTTTTGTTTTTTATAGCTTTAGGTAAGTCAATGTAAGATGATCCCCACAGTGGAACATATCTGTTAATTGCTAGCCATAAACCAATAATTCTATTTAATGTCCATCCTGATCCTTGTGCTTGAAAATTAAATCTTTTCCCTAAAATATCTCGCTTCCCACGCTCGAATTTGTTACTAAAATGCTTCTCTGTCATAATGGTATAGTTTTGTGTTTATTGTCCAAATTCCTGAACTTGAACATCTGTCTGCAATTTGTACTCACAAAATAAATTGAAACCACAATGTACTCTCAGGTTGTCTTTCACAGTTATCAGAATTTCGTCTTCACTGCAGACAAGAAATGATCAGATTCATGTGAGTCCGCACTGTTTTCAAAATCTATAGTTTGTAATCTGTTTGGAAATGTTTTATCAACTACATACCCTTGTAATATCTCTTCATATTCGATGAATTATTCAGATACAATTCTACCCTTGAATGACGTTTACTAACTTTCTATCTTCATACTCGCAGAATCCATGCGAAAAGTAGTTCATACAATAGCTATGCCATGAGTGCATAAGTATTCTTTGTAGTACTCTCTCTGGTGGTTGTTAGAAAAAAAAGAAAGGGGGATTCCGAGATTGTCTTCGTGCCGATTAGCCTGAGCTTGGTTTGGAAGAACTGTAATCTGATTATTGAGATGTATCACAGAAGATAACTGATATGAACTGTACGATTAAAAAGGAAATATATATAGATTGCTCCTTCAAATAAAAGGTGTGTATTTGACATTTGAGAATTAATGATATTTATCGATATATTGCGTAGTTGTTAATCAGAAGGGAATTTCCGAAAGACTGGATACGAACATGCATTTAATAATCCAAGAGCTCCATTACTTCTTCGGAAGGTTAAACTTCATCAAAGCCAAATATCCGCTTGATATGCAGTTTCCCGACTGATTATACAATGCTCCCAAAAATTACGAGGCATTTTATTTGTACAGATTAGCAGACTGCCGTAAAGCACGAGCCTCCAGAGAAGAAGAATCATTGCCTGATTTCATTCTAACAAGTAAAATTTCAGAATCATTTTGAGTGACTGAGCTATGACTGTGTTTCCTATCATGAATGATTGATTGCTCGAACGAATTGAGAACTACATAATCACATAGAAAAGAAGGAAAAACTTACAGTGGCGCCAGTATGACAGGACTCTCTTGGATTGTTATATAATATATGTATTTTTTGTTTCATGGAAACCAACGAGAACGAGAGGTAACTAATCTGAAGAGAGATTCGATGCCCATAGTAAAAGATTGCTGATACCAAGAAGCGATTTCAACTATTGGACAACACCGAGACTACAGAACAAGGCCAGAGAAATCAAATTTTTTTATCCTGTAGTTAAAATAGTTTGAAATCAATTTGGAAAGAACTTTTTTCCAGATATTAGTTAGATTGTAGATCTGTATATTGTGTGATTTTCGTATCTGGACATTGAACTTTATACCATCTGTGAAGTAATTTGAAAGTTAAGTGTGTCTACGACAGTAAATTTGAAACTGTATTTACTGATTAGAACCTGATATTGACAGTTATTTAATGGTATTCACTAGAGCGGCATTTAAAATGTCATTGAATCAGCAATGAGAAGTGCAACAGCCTTCAGCTGTTTGCGCAGAAGCAGAGGCCACGGATAGCAATTCTGAGAATGTTGTGGCTAGTGGTAGCAATATAAATAATCCCGCTGGTTCAGAAAACATTCATACAACAGCTGATCAGACTGTTGTTGACACATTAGTTTTTATTATGCAACAGTTGTCTCTATTAGCTGAAGGCCAAGCGGAGGTAAAACGAGACTTATCCGTTATACAAAATGAACTCCAAAATCAATTAGCCGAAAATCAAACAGAATTACAAAATCAGTTAAAAGCAACCTTTACCGAATTAGATCAGAGATTAAATACCCAGACACAGGAAATAAAAAAACAGGCAGAAAGGACCGAACAGAATCTTATTGCTCAAATTGAGCAGGTCCGCCAACAATGCCAAGAAAACAATAGTAAATTAAAAGTGGAACTAACCGAATATGTATCCGTCAAAATTGACACGATACAAAAACAAGTAGAATTGTTTCCTCAAGTAATACAAGCTCAAGAGGACATATAGTGTTCCGTAGCTATGATACCAGAAATTATAGAATCCCAAGATAATCTATAGAAGCAATTTGACAAAGTGAAGGAAAAACAGGAGACAGTGGAACATAGAATGAATGTACTTGCGGGAAAGTTTTCAGAAAAGACATTACAGCGGCAAAATTTTCCTTTGGAAACCATAGAAGAAACTGTGAAAGTAGCTTTACAGTCAATTTCAGAGAGTTCCGAGGAGAATTTTTTCAACAAACGGTTAAAGGAAGTTCGAGAACAACTTGACGAAGAATTCTCGCGGTGGAAAGAAAATATCGAAAGATCACTAAATCTCTGGCAGGAGGATTTAGAAACTGCGAGAAGTAGGAAACAACATTCTCAATCTGCGCGTGAAATTCCGTCCACGTCAAGAACCGATGTAGACAGAACTGGAACGTCACAAGTTAGATTCGATATAACGGATAGCCACAGGGAAGAGTACGAACAGGATGATTTTTGGAATCGTAGTACGGTTGAGGAAAAGATGATTAAACAGAGACAATTTCAAATCTTTAACCCTGACAAAAAGAATGTTCATCCTGTAGTCTTTATTCGAAGTTTCAGAAGTCTATTTCCACGATCTTGGACAGAATGGCAAAAGATTAGTTTTGTATCTGGATATATACAAGGAACAGGAGCATTGTGGGCATCCGAACAAACATCTTCTTGTAAATATTACAAAGAATTTGAGCAGGCTTTTCTAGCAAAATATTGGTCTGCTGGAATACAAGAAAGACTTAGGCAGGAAGTATTATAGCCTGAGCCTTTCTCATTTTCTAGAGGATCTCTAACGAGATATTTTGAGAAATACATTAATAAATCTTTGTATTGGGATGTAACGATTCCTTTGTCGGATATACTTAGAATACTCAAGTCCAGACTACCCACCAGTATAAGGAATCAGCTGTTATATATAAATGATAAGGATATAGAATCATTTATGACTACATTTGATCATATTGATATAACTGAGGAGGACAATAAAAGGGCAAGAGAAATGTCATATCAAAGAAGAGCAATAGAAGCGAATCCGAGCTGCAACTCGAGTGGGAATGGCAGTAATGGTAACAGTAACAATAATCATAACCAACTACACTCTCCGAGGAGACTTAGCAATGGACAAAATGCAAACAATAATTATTACCATAATGGAAACTTTAGTAATGGTGCAGCGAGGGGCTATTTTAGGAACAGTAGGAATTTTAATCGATATAATCCAATGTATGGCAACACAGGACAGTTCTACCAACACCAGCAGAACAACAACAATAATTACACGAATCAAGCAAGACAACATAGACAGAATTCACCACAACAATCGATAACCACTGAATTAGCTGAAGAGACAAATACCAATCGGACCAACAATCAGTCAAACTAAACATGACCGCGTCGTGCCCCGGAGGAGTGGTCAGGGGATCTGTTAGGGGCGAAACAGTAAAATTACAATTGTTAAGATATAATGATGGTGAGCTGTTGACTGAAGAGTTGACAAAGGATTTAATAACGTGTGATAATGACAGATGGAGTGTTCCGGTATCGGAAGTATTTGTTGAAATAGAGGAAGTTCCAACGAATGTGATATTAGACGCCGCCGCTTCCGCCAATGTCATCTCAGGCGCTCTTTTTTCGGAGAATTAGTAGGAAGAAGAAGGTACCAATTTTGCCAGTACAGAACTGCAAAATCATCGGAGCTGTTGGAGCACGCTCTCCCAATGTCAAAATACAAACACAATTAGAGATGAAAATGGGAAATGTAGCAATAAAATGCACGTTCCTTGTAGTGGAGAAGTTATTAGTGGACTGTATTCTTGGTATTGGGAGTATGCAGGAGTACGATTGTCAGATTGATTTTTTGGAAGGAATAGTTAAATTTAGATTAAATAGAGAAGAGATAGCACTGGATTTAAATAGAAAGGAAATGGTGCATGAGAAATATTGTCACAGTGCCATAATTCAGTTAATTGACACTACAAACGGTCGTTGGAAGGAGCTTTCAAAGGATTTGATACAACAGGAGAACTTTAACCAAACAACAATGATAAAAGCTAGTGAATCAAATCAGCTTACTGGAGAACAAAGGCAGCAGCTTCATTATTTGTTAGAGGCATATGAAGAGATTTTTGATGAGAAACCAGGAATTATTAAAGGGTACATTTGTCACCTACAAGTGAAGCCACATCAAACTTACTGTTACACGCACTATCTGATCCCCTGGCGTTTAAAACAATCCGTTCAAAGGGAGATAAATAGAATGTTAGAATGGAACTTGATTGAGCCATCAACTAGTCCATATTGTTCTCCGCTCTTAGTCGTCCCAAAACCTGGAGGTAACGTTAGATTAGTTCTGGATGTGAGAGAGATTAATAAAATAATAGTACCTTTAAGAACTCATCCGGAAAATATAGATGAATTAATTCAAAATTTCCAGGATGTTTCGTACTTAACTAGTGTTGATTTGAGAAGTTCGTACTGGCAGGTCCAAATGGATGAAGGATCTAGGAAATATACCGCATTTATCTATGCTGGGAGAAGTTACCAATTTAGAGTTGTCCCGTTCGGACTTAATATTAGTGCCGGAATATTTATTTCAGCGTTGGATTATGTTCTTGGACCAGAATTGCGTAGTCATATAACTGTGTTTGTTGACGACTTATTAATAGCCACGAAAACATGGGAAGAGCATTTGCATATTTTGGAAAGGATTTTTGCTGTTTTCAAGAAAAACGGAATTACAGTAAACTTACAAAAGTCTGATTTTGCTTTACCACAAATTAAGTTCTTAGGACATATGATAGATGCGAAAGGTGTCCTGCCTACCGAGAAGAAGATAAGTGCAATTCGAAATTTTCCATCAGCACGGAATAAAAGACAGATGAAGGGATTTATAGGTATGGCATCGTTCTTCAGTCGTTTCATAAAGACTCAAGCCATGAATTCTGAGGCATTAAACTGGCTTCTATGGAAGGATGTGCCATGGCAATGGACTGAAGAATGTGAACTAGCTTTTCGAGACATTAAAGACCAACTCGTTAATGCATCCTTATTATATCACCCTGATATGAATTGTGAGTTCTGACTGTCCACGGATTCATCGGATGTTGGATTAGGTGCTTGTGTCTTCCAAATAAGGAAAATAAAAGGGGTACCAACATTCTGTCCGATAGCATTTGCTAGTCGAGTGTTATCGCCCTGTGAAAGAGCCTATACGACCACAGAACTTGAAGCACTTGCGGTTATCTGGGCATTTAAGAAGTTTAACTATTATTTATATGGTTCGAAAACGATTGTGTATTGTGAGCATCAATCACTAACCTTTTTGCAAACATGTAAATTATTACATCCTAGACTGTCACATTGGACAATCACACAACAACAGTACCAATTTAAAATTATTCATGTGTCTGGCAAAGAAAATATTATTGCAGATGCACTGTCAAGATCCCCAGAAGGTTTAACGCCGGAAATAGAATCAGTAAATACTTCGGATTTTCCAGTATTACTGATGCAGGACAATATCTACAAGACTTATTATGTACATCTTTGTAGAGATATGGGAAATTTACAACGAAAAGACCCTCGATGGAAGAAGATAATTCAGCTAAAGGAACAACAAAATTCAAGGGCTAGTTTAGATCATTATAAATTAGTAAATGGAGTATTATTCTTCAGATGTGGGGAGGACAACAATCCACGGTGGTGTGTATGTATCCCGAAGGAATTTAAGGAAAAATTAATTTGGTTTACCCACTTATCATGGGGACATTTTCGTGTAATTAAATGTGCCAATAAAATAGGAGCATACTGTTATTTTCCGAATATTCAGAGAAAAGTGCACCAAACAATACTAAACGGTTTACTCTGTCAAAAGGTAAAACCGGATAATAGAGGTAGTAAGCATGTTCTGCATTCAATTATTCCACGAGAGCCAAGGGCGTTAATTTCGTGTGATATCTGCGGCCCTCTCCCACGATCAAGAGGAGGAGTCAAATTCATTGTTGGATTCTTTGACGTGTTTACAAAATATGTAAAACTATATCAATTAAAGTGTGCTACTGCCAGAGCTGTTGTAGTGAGATTGGTGCGTGACTATCTTCCGCATGTAGGTTTACCGAAATCCATAATTACAGATAATGCCAGAATTTTCACTGGATTTAAAAGGAAGCAAACATTAACACAACTTGGTATTCGACAATTTTGACATCATGTTACCATCCACAAGGTAGTCCAATAGAACGAGTTTTCCAAGAATTAAACCGATTTACGCGTACATACTGTCACAGTAAACAAACATCATGGGCTGATTATTTGTCAGAATTTGAACAAATATTTAATAATCTGATACATACCTCAACTAACTTTACTCCAACAGAGCTTATGTTTAGTCAGATTGAAAAGAACTTCTGGATAAACCATCTGCCAAAGTATGAAGACCAGAATTTAAAATGGGAGGAAAAGATTCGACTCGCACTTGTCAATTTAACTAAAAAGGCAATACAACGGAAATTGACATATGATAAACGGATTCACCGGATTCAGACGTTTCATCTTGGAGAAAAGGTTTTATTGAGGCGACACATCCATTCCTCGAAACTGATGAAGAACATAAAGAAATGGAATCTTATTTATACTGGACCATATGTTATTGTAAATATACCAAATCCTGGATCATACTTGTTGGCATATCCCGAATCGAAAAGAATAAAGGGATTATTTCCGCATAATGATATTAAGAAATTTTTTGAAGGATTGTAGATCTGTGATACCAAATATGGAGAAGAATTTAGAGAGGAATTTGACTATGAGTCGAATGTGTATATAAATATCAAGAAGTTTATGTTGTCTAGAGGTTAAGAGACAGTGAGACTACTCCTGTGATAGGTTAAGAGAGGTGAGATTTCTCCTGTGATAGGTTAAGAGACAGTGAGATTACTCCTGTGATAGGTTAAGAGACAGTGAGATTACTCCTGTGATAGTTTAGCACAAAAATTTTAAGATAGGTAGAAGAATTTGTTAATTACTAGTGTTTGTAAGTGTGGACTATGAGCAGAAGCCACAGTGATATACAATGAAAGTGCATCTACATTTCCTCAAGTCACGGCACTTATGTGAAAATTGCGTGTGAAACTTGAACAGTGCGGTATATGTAGGTAAATATGCTGTGAGTATGATGTGCGCTGTTCGCACAAGAAAACAAATGAACTGTGAAATGAAGCAACAGTCGATAATGTCACTGTTGCAAACAATTGAAGAAACTCTCTGGTTGTGCGAGAGAAAATTATTATAATTTTTAGATTTTTCATTATGCCTTCTTTACCAGGAGAATTAATTTAAGAATTTTAATTAACTTTTTAAGAAAAGCAGTTTGTGTGTTTCATATTATGGACATAATTGTTGAAATATATTTCCATAAATGTTCATGAGAGGATGAAGAAGATTCTGCGATTGGATGATTTGTTAAATGATCATACGTCATCATTAATGATATTTATTTGCAAGTGGATCTATAAATCAATTAATTATAAGAATAATGAAAATTTTTCAATTTATTCCTTTTGTGGAGTCTGTGTCATATGCCTATGTTAAAAATTTTTCATCAGGTGTAAACTTAAATTTTATCCATAATTTCATAATTGAAAGCAAACCTTGGACAGAGTCAATGCTCTACATCCACCTGCTCTATAACAAAACGAAGATTAGATAAAAAAATTTTTTTGAGAGGTATACATTCGATATGAGCTACAACAAAATTTAAATGCCCACAGTCTATTTGGCAATGTTTTGGACAATCAGCAGTTGTAATGCAAAACAACTTTGGTATTGAGGACTACAAAAAAATTCGCGATTGTCAGGACTGATGGATGTTCCAGACTAGTACAGATGGAAGAATATAAGAATCCACTGCGATTTGGAGTTCAACGATGAAATATGGACTTCGTTGCCTTAATCCACTCTCTTCCAGGGATTTATTCAGTCAGAACCTTTTCTTATTCCACTTTAGACCTGTTTCATGTTCACGTCGCTGACCATCTGTTCCTGAGATCATCTTCCTGTTTCTACGGCACATTACCAGCTTCTATCCTGTACCATAAGCCATCGCCTGTCCTCCGTGCCGACTCCACCAAACGCTGTACGTCGCCTCCCGGTGTCCGTACCCAGTGTTCCTGTTCCATCGATTTCACAATGTGATCGCCAGCTACATCATCGAAAGAAGAATTTTGAAAAATTTTTTTTACCAATATTGTAAAATTTTTTTTGGCTATGAGGCACTTTTCCTTCAATCTAATCTATGGAGCTTCTATATATTTCAAAATTACTGCATTTAGGCTTTCTATCTTCTTTAATACCTGAGCTGGGGTCTATTCTTCCGGGTTTTCCAGGGTTTCCCTGTGAAGGCCAGTTCCCAATTGGGTAGACCTTTTTCGTAATTACACCAATCTACATCTTCCCTGGTTATGTACTTGGGATGCGGGTATACCCCGGTACATGTAAAAGCTACACCTTAGGTATTCTCGTAACTTATTGTCTTAACATGTTACCCATACTCTCTATAGTAAAATTCTACTAATTCAAAATATTCCTCCTTTGAATAAACAACCCAACAAATTTTTTCTGTTAGCTCGCAAAGTGCATTATCATTAACTTTGATCGCTGCGAGGGGCAATTGTAATATCTTGTTATATTCGATGAATTATTCAGATATAATTCTACCCTTGAATGATGTTTACTAATTTTCTATCTTCATACTCGCAGAATCCATGCGAAATGTAGTTCATACAATAGCTATGCCATGAGTGCACAAGCATTCTTTGTAGTACTCTCTCTGGTGGTTGTTAGAAAAAAAAGAAAGGGGGATTCCGAGATTGTCTTCGTGCCGATTAGCCTGAGCTTGGTTTGGAAGAACTGTAATCGGATTATAGAGATTTATCACAGAAGATAACTGATACGAACTGTACGATTAAGAAGGAAATATATATAGATTGCTCCTTCAAATAAAAGGTGTGTATTTGACATTTGAGAATTAATGATATTTATCGATATATTGCGTAGTTGTTAATCAGAAGGGAACTTCAGAAAGACTGGATATGAACCTGCATTTAGTAATCCAAGAGCTCCATTACTTCTTCGGAAGGTTAAACTTCATCAAAGCCAAATATCCGCTTGATATACGGTTTCCTGACTGATTATACAATGCTCCCAAAAATTACGAGGCATTTTATTTGTACAGATTAGCAGACTGCCATAAAGCACGAGCCTCCAGAGAAGAAGAATCATCGCCTGATTTCATTGTAACAAGTAAAATTTCAGAATCATTTTGAGTGACTGAGCTATGACTGTGTTTCCTATCATTAATGATTGATTGCTCGAACGAATTGAGAACTACATAATCACATAAAAAAAAGGAAAAAATTACACCCTCTAACTGTTTTTCTGTCTCTTGGTTACTCAAATAAATCAGTGTAAAAGGGAAATAATATTTCTTTATTGGTTCTAGTCTTCTGTTTCGAAAACTCATCGGTAGAGAATGGAAATACTCTTTTCAAAGGTTTATCTTCAGTTTTCTGCTTTGCAAACACATCAGAAAGAAAATGGAAATATTCTTTTCCAAGACTTATCTTATTTATTTTGGAAAACATCATTTTCAATTTTATGATAGGGTAATTGTTTCCAAAGATTGTCCTGCATGTTATGTACATGATGTCTAACATTAAATGCAATTAGGTCACCTTCACTTAATTTACTGTAGCCTTGTAAATTATTTATTTTGCGATAATCATGTAGTTGAGCAATGGTGAACTGCTCCATTTGTCCACAAAGTTGAGCAACCATGTATCTTTCCATTTTGCTCCTTATATTTAAAGGAAAAAAATTCATTAGATTTGCAAAAATAGTTTTTTTTTACAAATTGACACTAATGATTCACAAATCGATGGAAAGGATTCTTATTTAATAGATAATTAATCATTAAGTTCAAGATACTTCAATTGTCAACTGACTCATCTTTAGCTTCTGCTGCTTTAGCTGTCTTATCTTTGTGTAATCTAAAGTACACTTCTTACATTTATTGTTATAGTTATGTAAATGATTTATATTAAAAACAACTTAAATCTTTACTCTATTGATAAGCTTTACATTCCTTTGTAGATGTGAATTCTTGATCAGTGATAGCTTCTTTGTTATTCATCGACAATAATATTTTCAAATATTCTTCACTCGTAATCCAGAGACAATGTTCTTTGTAACAATATTTAGCAACACGTTTTCCACATATGCAAGGAATTCGACTTTCATTGTCATTTTTACATGATATTTGTTTATACACAGTCTACACGTAGTTCTATAACCATCTTTTGTCTATTTCTGTAAAATAAAATTATCCATTGACTGCTTAGTATTACAGTATTCGTAAAATTTAGATTTCACAGAAGACTGCTGTTGAACCTGCTCTATTTATATAGAAAAAATTTATTAGTTTTGTGAAAAAGTTATTGTTGCAATCGTTTCCAATTTAATCTAATCATCATCAGACTCATTATCAATTTGGGTTTTAATATTGCTTCCTCATAATGGGCAATTATTTCTTTCCTTTAACCATTCATCAATACACTCTTTGTGAAAAATATCGTTACACTTTGTTTTTACAAATTGACGATTTTCATCACTTAAACATATAGAACGTTCAATATTGTCAGGTTGTTCAATTAGTTTATAAGGATGAAATATTTTTTGTAAGAGCGAATATGATTCATATTGATATTTTAAAATGTAATCTCAATTAACTTTATTTTTAAAGTGTATAATGAAATTTTCAGATAACTTTTGCTCAATTGATATTTCATGCCAATCGAATTTGTATTGAAATTCTCTCATAAAATCTTCACTCAGATTTTTACTAGATGATATAATAGTCCAATCTAATTTATCCAGAAATTATGTGATGAATCTTTTAGAAAATACTTGGTTAGATGGTATACCATCCCAATCTTATCTGTCTTGAAATTCTTTGATCGTCAGTCAGTTTATGACAGCAAGATATAATATCCCAATCTAATTTGTCTTGAAATTCTCTCATAAAGTCGTCAGACAGTTATAGTGAATATAGTATAATATCCCAATTTACTTTATCTTGAATGTCTCTAATAAAGGTAACAGTTAATTTTTGATAAGAAGATATACTTTTCCAGTGTAACTTATCTTGAAATTCTATCATAA
The DNA here is from genome assembly GCF_023864345.2 of Schistocerca serialis cubense. Classification (NCBI taxonomy): domain Eukaryota; kingdom Metazoa; phylum Arthropoda; class Insecta; order Orthoptera; family Acrididae; genus Schistocerca; species Schistocerca serialis. The sequence goes on along the minus strand of NC_064640.1, from coordinate 989,962,857 downwards.
AATATTCAGATAATTCATATTGTTCTGCTAAGTATTCCCAATCAGTTTCACTATTTCCTTTTGCTTCAACTTCCAGTTTGCAGACTTCCAGATTGCTGAGGTTCGCCATTTATAAGAAATAATTTTTATTAGATTTGTAAGAAATGAAAATAGATGATGCAGTTAGAAAACATGTTGATGAAGACGATAAGCTTATTTACAAAAATATCAGGATCATATGCCAGACACCCCTAACATATAATGAAAGAAATAATATTTTCATCAGTGAATGATTTAGTTATGAGTTCAAAATTACCAGCTGCAATACAATTTAAAAGATGAGGTAGAAAATATGGTGAAATCAAAAAATACGAATTTCATCTACTGTTTATTTTTTGCAAAACTAATAAAAATTATTTCTGAATAAATGGAGTCGATTGTAGATCTATTCAACAACAAGCTTACATACAACAATAAACAAGTGTTTTTCATTATTGATGAGAAAATAATCCTTGGTTTTATGCTAATCAAGTTGCTGATCTGTTAGGATATATTCTACCTAGGGATGCAATTAAAGACCATGTTAACCAAAAATACTTTAAAAAATACAAGAATTTTGGTACCGTCATTTCACCACTACCTAAATATATACAAAAATCAACAAAATTTATCAATGAATCTGTCTCTATTCTCTAATTATGAAATCGAAAATACCTTTTGCAGAAGACTTTAAAGATTGGGTTTATGAAAATGTTTTACCTTCAATTAGAAAACATGGAGAATATAAGATCAGAAAAGAGGTAACAAAGTTTTACAAGATCAGATTCAACATAAAAATTATTGCATAGAACAACTAGAAAAAATAAATACAAAAAATGAAGAAATAATCAAGTTAGAGGAGAAACAATTAGAAAATTTAAGAGAAACAGTTAATATTGCTTCAGAAATAACAAATAAGGAAGTGAAACAATAAATAGTTTATTGCCTCATGTTGTTCCTCAAACAGTTAATGAAAATTTAAGACCAACATTCGTTCTTTTAAAATTATTCGATGATGAATGTGAATATGACTATTATGTGATTAGAACTCAAAGGAAAAATTTACAGAAACAGCTATATAAAACTGATGATCGACATCCTAATTGTGAAGAACTGTTAAGACTGAATTACAATCCAAATTCAATCAATTTATACCAAAGAATAAAAGAAAACTTAGCCATTGTTTGCTATCAAAATTATTTTAATCTTTTGGATGACTACCGACAAGAAGTGCTGATTACTGATATTAATTATATACTTGGCACAGATGCATTAAAAGGCAATGAGAAATTCGACACATAGGTCAACCACTTACATCTTATAAACTGTTCATTTACCCAGCTGTTGTGTGAATTGTCAAAACTCAACCACTTAACAGAACCTTGATCACATTTCTTTCTCAAAACTTTTTCGGCGAGATACACATCTGGGTATTTTGTCATCTACAGTTCTTGCTCAAAAAAGTTTCCCCTTCTTCACCATCTAGAGCCTTCAACTTTTATGTGATTGAATTAGAATGAATCACATCTTGAATTTCAAAAATTTCTTTTGACCAATTGGCAGTATATCCTTTTTCGAAAAGACTACTAATTCTCTCTTTATCACCTTTTTTTTATTTAAGTTTTTCATTAGATACAATGGTGCCTATTTTTAAATTTTTCTCACTAACTTCTATTGGTTTCATTGTCACAGCTGAATGTTTTGTGTTGTTGTATTCATCAACTAATTTTGAGACTAGTTCAATCCATTTGTAATTTCGTTGTAAGTCAAATCTCTTCCTCATCTTCTCTTTCAATGTTCTGTTGAGTCGTTCAACAACAGATGCTTGTAATTCTGTAAAAGTTGAATAATGATTAATGCTATAAATCTCCATCAATTGTTGAAATTCTTTGTTGTAGAATTCTGTGCTATTACCTGTTTGTAAATTTTTTGGCTTTCTAACTATGAAATTTTTTTCGAAAGCATCAGTCACATTCTTACCTCTTTTATCTTTAACAGGAGCAGCCTACGCAAATTTTGAAAGTTAATAAATATTTGTATCCTCAAATTATTTTTGAAATTACTTTCAAATTACTGGAGTCCATTTCAGCTAGATCAGCTTGCCGTAAGTCATCTATACCAAGAGAAACAACCCATCTTCTTTATAGAAAATTTCTCATAGGTTATTTAATTCATTAATTATTTCTTCACGACTATTATTTGAACCTTCACCGCCTACACAATTTTTAAACGAATTTACTCTTTTTAGTTTTACATATTGTACAAAGACCTTCCATTTTTTGTTGTTACTCTGTGTGGGTTATGTGTCTCAGTAAATTTTTTTTTCACTTCAAGCAGTAAATGTGTTCGTCCTTCAGGACTAAATTCTAAGCGTGATCACTCTGAAGAGCTGAGTACAAAGCACAATCGTTCATTTCTATAGAATAAATATTTAATAAGGCTTAAATTATTTCAGCAAATATAATTAACTTTACATATACAAGAACGGTTTTAACTCTATCTTTCAATCTTACAGTTAGGAAATTTGAGTTATGTACAATGATTGATTGATTATATTTATTTATTTGGTATAGCTTATCAGCCACACTTGTAGTGATGTCAAAGTCATCAAATTTCAAGTCTCTATTTATATTCTTACGAATAACAAACCCAGTCATGAAAGTAAATTCAATTATTTGTCCATAATGTACTATATTTTCTAGTCTGCTTTTCCTCTCTAAGGCAAAAGAAAGATCTGTGTCCATACTTTTCATCTTTTCCAAATGTTGTCGTGATGAATCTGCATAAGATCTTTTTTAGTGGCATTCTTGGTGAATTGTGTGAGAATACTTGCGTATTCAGACATTGTAAGAACACTTGATAACTCATTATCGAAATAATATTTGTTCACTGCATCCTTTGCATCAATTGGGTCATTTACATTCGCAATTCTTCTGCCTTAAAAACCAATATAACCTCTAGTTACTTTAAAAATAGCATTAAATCTTTGCAAAATTGTTTAATTGCATTGGCTATCTTTGGGTCTATTGATTGAAATGTTCTTTCAGTTCTTCAGCTTTCTTTCTATTTCGCTTAGCTTTTTAGCAACATCTGGATTGTATTTCGCAAACATTTATTAGAGAAGAAAAACATTAGTTAAATATTTCTAACGTTTGTGTTGAATGTTTATGTTGATGTTTGACATTTACATTTATGTTTGATGTTTGTGTTCATGTTTGATGTTTATCTTTATGTTTAACATTTATGTTGTTATGAAATGTTGTATTTTATTTCTGAACTTTAGTAATGAATAGTCATCTGTCTTCTGTTTTTGTCTTGAACAGCCAGTGTCAGTTGGTCACAGCCAGTATGCTCCCTGCCGTCATTGGATAAGCAGCTGCCAGCGGCAAGTCGTATACCCCTAGCATACCTATTTGTTACATAGTTTAATTCTTAATTTCTTTGCATGTTTTTGGGTACCTGGATTGTTTAATTCATAAATTTCGGGCGTAATATAGTATTTGAGAGTTGTAGCATCGCGCTTTAGTGTTTACTTTGTAGATTCTTACTTAAATTGCGTGTGAGTTTCGTAAAGGAGATGAAATTTCGAGATTTAGTTACTGTAATCGTAAATTCAGGCAGATTGTAGCGCAGTCGTTAGGCATTTGTACAGGTTAGTTCATACATTCTTTGCGTGTTTCCCTTGCGTTATCTAGGCACGGACTCGTGTTTCAGTAACTGTTGTTCAACATCGATTAGAATGGACAGGGCCTGTAATTGCTGTGTTCGGATGAGGGCTGAGTTGGCATCCCTCCGCTCACAGCTGCAAGCGGCACTGACTTCAATTGCGCAGCTTGAGGCTGTTGCCAATGGGCACCATTGTGGGGGGCCCGACTTGGGTATCACGGGGATGTCAATCTCGTCCCGTCTATCCCCAGGTCGGTCTGCCGCTGTGGCTGCCCCAGCTGCTGCCCGCAGTGGGGCTGAGCCCCCGCCTGTGGTTCATTGGGAGGTCGTTCCAAGGCGAGGTAGGCAGCGAAAGACGTCCAAAGAGGCTGATCAGAAAGCCTCCCCGGTGCGTCTGACAAACAGGTTTCTAGCACTTTCTCTGGCTGAGCCAGATGCAGCTGCCTGCCCTGTTTCAGAGGATGATTCTCAGCCGTCAAGGTCCGGGCAATCGCAGAGGGTGGGCTTATTGGTGGTTGGGAGCTCCAATGTTAGGCGTGTAATGGGCCCCCTTAGGGATATGGTGGCTAAGGAGGGGAAGAAATCCAGTGTGCACTCCGTGTGCAATCTGGGTGGAGTCATTCCTGATGTGGAATGGGTCTTTCCAGATGTCATGAAGAGCACAGGGTGCAGCCAGCTGCAGGTGGTGGCACATGTCGGCACAAATGACGTGTGTCGCTTTGGATCTAAGGGAATTCTCTCTGGATTCCAGCTGCTATCTGCTTTGGTGAAGGCTGCCTGTCCTGCTTACGAGATGAAGGCAGAGCTCACCATCTGCAGCATTGTTGACAGAACCGAGTGTGGACCTTTGGTGCAGAGCCGGGTGGAGAGTCTGAATCAGAGGCTCAGACGGTTATGCGACCGTGTTGGCTGCAGATTCCTTGACATGCGCCATAGGGTGGTGGGGTTTCGGGTTCCGCTGAAAAGGTCAGGAGTTCAGTACACTCAACTGGCGGCTACACGGGTAGCGAAGGCTGTGTGGCGCGGACTGGGCGGTTTCTTAGGTTATAAGGTCTCGGGAAAATATGGGGTGGGCTGCAATCTCAAAGGGTGCATGGCAAATACAGGACATGCTTGGATCAAGGAACAGTCGGAATTGTAAATTGTTGTAGTTGTGCTGGGCAAGTCCCTGAGCTTCAAGCCCTAATAGAAAGCACAGAAGCTGAAACCGTTTTAGGTACAGAAAGCTGACTAAAGCCTGAAATAAGTTCTGCAGAAATTTTTACGAAGTCTCAGACGCTGTTCAGGAATGATAGATTAGGCAGAATTGGTGGTGGAGTGTTTGTGTCTGTCAGTAGTGGTTTATCTTGTAGTGAAGTCGAAGTAGATACTCCGTGCGAATTGGTATGGGTGGAGGTTATACTTAACAGCCGAACTAAGTTAATAAATGGCTCCTTCTACCGACCCCCAGACTCCGATGATATAGTTGCTGTACAGTTCAGAGAAAATTTGAGTCTCGTAACAAATAAATACCCCACTCATACGGTTATAGTTGGTGGGGACTTCAACCTTCCCTCGATATGTTGGCTAAAATACTTGTTCAAAAGCGGTGGTAGGCAGAAAACATGTTCCGCGATTGTCCTAAATGCTTTCTCCGAAAATTATTTCGAGCAGTTAGTCCACGAACCCACGCGAATTGTAAATGGTTGCGAAAACACACTTGACCTCTTAGCCACAAACAATCCAGAGCTGACAGAGAGCATCATGACTGCAGGGATTAGTGATCACAAGGTCGTTGTAGCTAGGCTCAATACCGTTTCTTCCAAATCCACCAGAAACAAACGCAAAATAATTTTATTTTAAAAAGCGGATAAAGTGTCACTAGAAGCCTTCCTAAGAGACAATCTCCATTCCTTCCGAACTGACTATGCAAGTGTAGACCTGATGAGGCTCAAATTCAAAAATATAGTAGCAAGAGCAATTGAGAGATTCATACCTCATAAATTGGTAAGAGATGGAACTGATGCCTCATGGTACACAAAACAGGTCCGAACGCTGTTGCAGAGGCAACGGAAAAAGCATGCGAAGTTCAGAAGAACGCGAAATCCCGAAGACTGGCTAAAATTTACAGACGCGCGAAATTTGGCACGGACTTCAACGCGAGATGCCTTTAATAAGTTCCACAACGAAATATTGTCTAGAAATTTGGTAGAAAATCCGAAGAAGTTCTGGTCATATGTAAAGTACACAAGCGGCAAGACGCAGTCAATACCTTCGCTGCGCAGTGCCAATGGTACTGTTACCGACGACTGTGCCGCTAAAGCGGAGTTATTGAACGCAGTTTTCCGAAATTCCTTCACCAGGGAAGACGAATGGAATATTCCAGAATTTGAAACACGAACAGCTGCTAGTATGATTTTCTTAGAAGTAGATACCTTAGGGGTTGCGAAGCAACTCAAATCGCTTGATACGGGCAAGTCTTCAGGTCCAGATTGTATACCGATTACGTTCCTTTCAGATTACGCTGATACAATAGCTCCCTACTTAGCAATCATATACAACCGCTCGCTCACCGATAGATCTGTACCTACAGATTGGAAAATTGCGCAGGTCGCACCAGTGTTTAAGAAGGGTAGTAGGAGTAATCCATCGAACTACAGACCTATATCATTGACGTCGATTTGCAGTAGGGTTTTGGAGCATATACTGTATTCAAACATTATGAATCACCTCGAAGGGAACGATCTATTGATATGTAATCAGCATGGTTTCAGAAAACATCGTTCTTGTGCAACGCAGCTAGCTCTTTATTCGCACGAAGTAATGGCCGCTATCGACAGGGTATCTCAGATTGATCCCGTATTTCTGGATTTCCGGAAAGCTTTTGACATCGTTCCTCACAAGCGACTTCTAATCAAGCTGCGGGCCTATGGGGTTTCGTCTCAGTTGTGCGACTGGATTCGTGATTTCCTATCAGGAAGATCGCAGTTCGTAGTAATAGACCGCGAATCATCGAGTAAAACTGAAGTAATATCAGGTGTTCCCCAGGGAAGCGTCCTGGGACCTCTGCTGTTCCTGATCTATATAAATAGACCTGGGTGACAATCTGAGCAGTTCTCTTAGGTTGTTCACAGTTGATGCTGTAATTTACCGTCTATTAAGGTCATCCGAAGACCAGTATCAGTTGCAAAGCGATTTAAGACTGCTGTATGGTGTGGCAGGTGGCAGTTGACGCTAAATAACGAAAAGTGTGAGGTGATTCACATGAGTTCCAAAAGAAATCCGTTGGAACTCTATTACTCGATAAATAGAACAATTCTCAAGGCTGTCAATTGAACTAAGTATCAGGGTGTTAAAATTATGAACAACTTGAGTTGGAAAGACCACATAGATAATATTGTGAGGAAGGCGAGCCAAAGGTTGCGTTTCATTGGCAGGACACTTAGAAGATGCAACAAGTCCACTAAAGAGACAGCTTACACTACACTCGTTCGTCCTCTGTAAGAATATTGCTGCGCGGTATGGGATCCTTACCAGGTGGGATTGACAGAGGACATCGAAAGGGTGCAAAAGAGGGCAGCTTGTTTTGTATTATCATGTAATAGGGGAGAGAGTGTGGAAGATATGATACGCGAGTTGGGATGGAAGTCATTAAAGCAAAGACATTTTTCGTTGTGGCGAGATCTATTTACGAAATTTCAGTCACCAACTTTCTCTTCCGAATGCAAAAATATTTTGTAGGGCCCAACCTACATAGGTAGGAATGATCATCAAAATAAAATAAGGGAAATCAGAGCTGGAACAGAAAGGTTTAGGTGTTCGTTTTTCCCGTGCGCTGTTCAGGAATGGAATGGTAGAGAGATAGTATGTCTGTGGTTCGATGAACCCTCAGCCAAGCACTTAAATGTGAATTGCAGAGTAGTCATGTAGATGTAGATGTAGATGCCATTATACGGTTTTCTAGTCGTGTCTATTGTAAAAAATCCAAACTGGTATTACCAACATATGCTAGACATTTCTTTAAAACCAGCGAACTTAAAATCACCACCAAAAAACTCATGATAAATGTGATTGAAATTTGTGTCATCCTGTCTAAAGATATTTAAAAAATTTAGATTGTCTCTGACTAACTGTTTCGATATTTTTGAGTACATTTGAGCTAAGTAAAAACAATCTATTCCTTTGTGTCTACCTCTAGTAAAATAATCTCTAATGATATCTTGCTTCTTAAGAATAAAGTCATCAAATAGGACAACTGAATTTTCTTCAACTTCATCTAATGAAATGATTTCTTCGCTATTTTCAATAAAACTAACAATTTTTTTCATTAATTTATCTTCAATTTTTTCACATCTTTTTATAAATTCTTGATATTTTGGTTGATCTAAGCTTTTTGAATAAACATACAGATGATTAATTTTTGCCCAATTCAGCCATCCTGGAGCTAAAATATAATTATCAATCATTAATGTAGTGTTTCCACATCTGCTTGGTCCAATTATTGGACATTGAATAGAATTTGGTAAAAGCTTACCATGTTTGTTTTTCGACTTCCTCTCTGGAAGTCTTGTTTTTACTCCCAATCAGTTTTGCTCATGTATTATTAATTTTTTTCAGTAGTAAATGGGGCGGTTGTTTCAATTCAGTGGTAACTCATCAGTTCTCAAAAAAAGATTGACTATGCCCATATGTGATAGCTATACTAATTTTAGACTAGTTGGTTTTTATACATCCTTTTTAGCTCCAAACATTACATTGAGAAATAATAAATTATATACTGATGGAGAAACGATAGAAATTCCTGTAAGACAGTATACTTTGAAAAACTTAAAAAAATTATTCATTAGAAAAAGCCCATTATTCACATTAAAGCAGATGAGATTCTAAACAGTTACTATTGAGAGTGATATAAAATTGTATGTGGATATAGCAGATAGCATTGAATGTGTGCTTTTAGTAATCAAGTTGTTGAGGCTAAAGAAAAGGCTGTGGCTAAAGATGTTCCTAAAATTATTCCGTTTCAACTGATCAATATAAACTTCAATATTGCTGGTGGAATGTTTGTAAAGCATACTGATTATTTTCACTGGGGAATTAATATTATCACCTCATTCAAGCCTAATGCAGAATTTTGTGGACAAATAATTCATGAACCACATTATCCTCTAAATATTCCTAATTTCGATCCTGTTCAAGACTTAGAAATTACTGTAAATGATGAAAACGACAATTTAATTGACTTTAATGGTGCTACAGTGACAGTTGTTTTAGAAATATTTTAGAATTAAATGAATTTTTTCCTTAATAAATCAGGGACATGAATGAAATCGAGAGTTATCAGTTTTGCTCATTCCCTGTGAATGAGAAGACTAAAAACAACTTAAATGCTCCAAATAAGGATACAGAAGTTGAAATAAATATTGGAGATGGATGGCTTCAGCCAAATCATGCACAATTGTACATGAATTTTAGTATTATTGGAACTGAAACGTAGCAAAACTGTTTGACTTCATAATGATAAGGAAAGGGAATAATATTTTATCTAGAATTGAACATCCTTTTATTTCCTCATCAGTTTTACTGCATTCGACTTCATCTGTTGCTGACAAGATAAGCATAGAGGGACATGTCCTTAACACTGGAAAAATAAAGAGTAAGAGAAATGAAGTCCTTTATCCGTTGTCAATGCTCGGCAGACTTTTTAAAGATTACAAAGAAATTATGTGGGAAGAAGATTTAACTGTAATTTTTAAACGTAGTTCAAGTTCTGGAGAAGCAATTCTTCGATGGTATGATAAAAAAGATGCTGGTGATGAAATAACAGATACACTTCCTTAGGAAGGAAAAATCGTCAGAGAATCACTGGAAATTCGTGTTCCTCTTGGTAAATACGAACCAAATTACGAGCCTGAACAAAGAGAAAATATTCTGAAAAATCTGGAAACTTCGATCTCCTTTTAGAAAATTCAAACCGAGTAAGTTGCTGGCATATCTGGCAAGAAGAGCTTTGAACTCGATATCACAAATTACTATAACTCGACAGAATTTGATATGCCGTATTTCGTGTTAGTAGCATATCAGGCAAATCATAAAAATAATCAAATAGTTGGTGGTGTTGGGACAGCAACCAGCCACAAATTTACTTTCAGTTCCTTTATTCAGAGGGTACCATTACCAGTTTCGAATCGTTGTGATTATTCTCAGACAGATTACACTCTTTCTTTACGACATGTGGTGTTTTTTTTTACAGATTCATTGTCCTAAAATATAAATAATACATAATTATAAACATGTCACACACAGATGGTTGCGTTACAGATTTTCGTTGCATGTGACTTACGTGAAATGTCGGTTTGGAGTGTTTGTTTTCATAACGTTCGTCCAACAAAAAAATGGTTCAAGTGGCTCTGAGCACTATGGGACTTATCATCTATGGTCATCAGTCCTCTAGAACTGAGAACTACTTAAACCTAACTAACCTAAGGACATCACACAACACCCAGTCATCACGAGGCAGAGAAAATCCCTGACCCTGCCGGAATCGAACACGGGAACCCGGGCGTGGGAAGCGAGAACGCTACTGCACAACCACGAGCTGCGGACGTTCGTACAACAGGTGTGAATACATTCCCACTGCATTCGTATTGTTGCACACGTAAATATTTCCCACTGAACACTTTAGATTTGTCACTGAGGAGATTTCTATCGCGAACCACATGTTTTGATACATACAAAGAGCTTACAAACATATGAGTATCAAAGATGCTATGACATATCGTAACATTTGACCATGATGTCTTAAGTTTGGAAAGGATCATATATTCATTTACGCAACTGTAATACCTTTTACGCTAGTAAAGAGACAATGATTTTTTGAGTTGATATTGTTACATTAATTATAAAGTTTTTTAATATATATATATATTACTATATAAGTAAAATAGTACATTATTTAATTACATTTAGCATCATGAGAATTATAGTAACATATAAATTTGCTACTTGATCTGTAGATAGGCATATAATATTATTTGCTTTGGATGTTGGAAAATAATTTTTGGAAATTTTTCAGGGGTGCTGTTTTTGTGTGCATGTATTTCTGTTTCTTCTAATATATTCATAGTGGCTCCTTTTTCTGCTAGATGTAAAATTTTTAAGTTGTCCTCAGTGTTTCCCACTGAATGGTTTTCTTCAGCAATATGGGCTGCAAATCCGGATTTGCTCAAGTTACCAAGTCTTAAAGCATCAATGTGTTCTTTATATCTAATTTCAAAACTTCTGCCTGTCTGTCCAATGTAGAATTTTGTACATGCATCACATTTGAGTCTGTATATTCCTGATTTATGGTAGGGACTCTTGAAGGTATTTACATCATGGATTACTTTTTGTTGTAATTTATTATTTGTGGAAAAGCTGGTTGTGATATTTTTCTTTTTAAATAAGTTTGCTATTTGATATGAAAGTGGGCCTATGTATGGGAGAGTAGCATATTTAGGTTTGGCTTCTGTGGCACACTGATTTGGCTTGAAGTGACTGCTGTGAAGTGGATCTATGGTTTTTGTCTGCATTTTGTTGTGGAGTTTTTATATTATTGTAGGTTTATATCCATTATTATGAGAAACTGTTTTATTTATATTGATTTCATTTCGTTGGTCTGTGTCACTCATTGGTACCTTTTTAATTCAGTGTGGCATCATTCAGAAATATGCCATTTTTTGTTGGTGGGTGTGGCAAGATGTGTTGTCAATACTGACATGTGTGGTGGTAGGTTTCTGTAAATACTAAATTGATGTTTTTTGTTACTATTGTAAATTTTCAGGTCAAGGAAGTTAATGCTTTCATTAGTTTCATGTTCAACTGTGAATTTAATATTTTTGTGCAGTTTGCTTAGATCAGCTGCTAATGTATCTGTTTCATTGCTTGTACCATCAAAAAGCAAGATTGTATCATCAACATATCTTCTGTGGTAGATTATTTTCTTTGACATGTGCTGGTTGGTTGAGAAGAATTTTTGTTCTATATGATTGATGTAAATGTCAGCCAGTATCCCAGCTGAGCTACTTCCCATTGCCAAACCATCATGTTGTTTGTACAGTTTGTAGTTGAAGCTAAAGTAATTATCTCTAGAATAAATGAGTGTATTTCTATGAGTTCACAGATCTCTGCCACACTAATTTTCTTATATTTAAGCAGATTGTTTCTCATAATGTTAATAGTATCTTTGACAGGGATGTTTGTGTATAGGTTGATTATATCTAGTGATGCTAATTTAGCTGTTGGTGTGATGTGGATGTCTTAATTAAGCTTATTAGTTCATGTGTGCTATGTATGGTGTAGTTATTTTCAAATGTATAGTATTTGGTAATGAGGTCTTTTACTTATTAAAAACCTTATAACTAATGTAACAATATCAACTCAAAAAATCAATGTCTCTGTACTAGTGTAAAAGGCATTACAGTTGTGTAAATGAATATATGATCCTTTCCAAACATAAGACATCATCGTCAAATGTTACGATATATCATAGCATCTTTGATACTCATATGTTTGTAAGCTCTTTGTATGTATCAAAACATGTGGTGCGTGATAGAAATCTCCTCAGTGACAAATCTAAAGTGTTCAGTGAGAAAAATTTGTGTGTGCAACAATAAGAATGCAGTGGGAATGTATTCACATCTGTTGGACGAATGTTATGAAAACAAACACCCCAAACCGACATTTCACGTAAGTCACATGCATGTGGCATGTTTATAATTAGGTATTATTTGTATGTTAGGACAATGAATCTGTAAAAAACACACCAAATGTCGTAAAAAAAGCGTGTAATCCATCTGAGGATAATCACAATGATTCGAGACCGGTAATGGTACCCTTTGAATAAAGGAACTGAAAGTAAATTTGTGGCTGGTTGCTGTCCCAACATCATCAACATTTGTCTTCAAACAACAGCCACGGTCTCAATCATGTCATCATATGACAAAATTGAATCAATTAGTTGACTCTTCGTTATTTGATCACGCTAACCTACAGAATATATATTTGAAAAACGGTAGAAACGAATTTTTCCGCAGGAAATTTGGAATATTAATCCACCAAATTATTTTCTCAAAGCATACGATGCACTTCTCGATTTTAAACGAATTACTCTACTGAAAACAGACACCGATATTAGCTTATTTAGTTTCATAATGAATTATCCGATTTGTGTAATCAATATTACTACAGAAAAAACGGTTATGAAACTTTGTGCAACTTTTAACGATAAACTTCCGAATGATACATTTGCTTATATACTTCTGTATGGTAAGAAGAATCTTACATACGATGCACAACAAAGAATACTTACTGAAAATTTTTAATTATGTAAATGAATAAAAAAAGTTATAGAGACGCTGGCGTCATGTTTACATCCCCTTTTGAAGTATTTTCGGAAAGTAAAAACTCAAAGTGAATAATTTACCTTCGTTAACGAATTCATTTCATTTATTTTCTTACGTTCACTTTTTATAGAATTACGTAAAAAATACGTGGATTTGGTGTGCACTATTTTCTTATGATTACCTTTTACATGAAATAAAGAACTCAGAAATCGGTTGGTGAACGAAAAAATGAGGTAAATAGCTAAAGTCAGTGGAGTTTGTCAGAAATTGAGGTATTGAGCGAGAGCTTAGAAATCGGTGTGAATGATTTAAATGGACTGAATCTAAAAGAATCGGTTGAATTAGTCAGAAATTGTTGTATTTGTGGTGTCACCGCCAGACACCACACTTGCTAGGTGGTAGCCTTTAAATCGGCCGCGGTCCATTAATATACGTCGGACCCGCGGGTCGCCACTGTCAGTGATAGCAGACCGAACGCCACCACACGGCAGGTCTAGAGAGACGTACTAGCACTCGCCCAGTTGTACAGCCGACTTTGCAAGGAACGGTTCACTGACAAATACGCTCTCATTTGCCGAGACGATAGTTAGCATAGCCTTGAGCTACATTTGCTACGACCTAGCAAGGCGCCATATCTTTGATAATTAATATTGTGAAGCATGTATCATCAAGAGCGACGTTCTACAAATGTGGATTAAAGTTAAGTATTCCAGAAGCTACGTACTTTTCTTTATAGCATTCATTACGTATCCTGTTTCAGACCTCACGCCAGCCTGCGTGAGTTTAAGCGCGTGCCTTTCGGCTTCCTCTCATTGTGTCTAGGCTGTCTTGTCTAGACACAACATATTTGGCGACGAAGATTTAACGGTTGTATTGCTCTAATTTACTTGTGTCATGGCTTCGCCACAATCTCCAGATGTACTGTCCGAATTTTATCGCTTGCAGAATCAGCGGACGCAGGCCTTATTGGATGCCCCTGGACAGCTCGTCCAGGGTCAATGTGCAATGCAGAACGATGCGGCAGCCGCCGCTCCACCGCTGCCGCAGCCACAACACGCAGTTGCACCACCTTTTCGTCCATTTGATGCGGCGATGGAAAGCTGGACGGAGTGGTCACGCTAATTTGGATTTCATCTCGCCGCCTACAGAATTCAAGGTAACGAGCGGCAACCTCACTTATTGGCGTGTGTAGGGGTGCAGACGTACCGTGTGATAGTGAAATTGTTTCCCCGACGCGATGTAGCAACTCTGTCCTACGACGAAATTTTGTCTGCATTAGATGCATATTTCAAGGAAGCAGTCAATGTAGTTACAAAAAGGTATACGTTCTTTCGTACAAAACGTACGGCCGGTCAAACTAATCAGGAGTGGGTTGCAACTTTGCAAGGCCTTACTAGGGATCGTGCTTTTGAGTGTGAATGTGGACTCCCTTATTCAGATACTATGGTGCGTGATGCAATTGCACAGAACGTTTCTGATGTTCGTATACGGGAGCAAATTTTGAAACTAGCCAATCCCTCCCTTCAACAAGTGATAGACATCTTGGATAGGCAAGACACACTTGACTTTGCTCAGGAATCATTTGAAACTTCGCCAGCCGTGTGTCACGTTAACCGGCCCGCCGGGCGAGCTGCACAGAACGGTAAACAGCCCTCGCGCACGTCCTCACAGCCACGTGTCCCGCGCCAGCACGAAAATGCAGTGCTAAAATCATGCCCGCGGTGTGCTACTAGACATTCGCGTGAGAATTGCCCGTCACGCCAAGCTATTTGCTTTTTCTGTAATAGAAAAGGACATGTTCAGAGTGTTTGCCAGAAAAAGCTCAGATCGGACACTCACAACCATTCCAGGCTCTTTGCTTCACGCCGGAATCGGAATCGAACTAAGAATACTCAGGCTCGTGAACCTTCGCCCATGGACATTCATGTAGTTAATTCCACTCCGCCCAGTGCCACTCTCTCTAAAAGTGACTGTGTGCGTCCCACAAAAAGTGTGCGTCGACGTCGGCGGAAATCACGTCAATTAGCAAGTGATTCTGTACCAGTGTCTGTTCACATTGCACGAGACAGTCGCTCTTGTCGTCAGCAGGACAATAAACTTTTTGTAGACTTGGACATTCATGGCAATGTGATCCCATTCCAGCTCGATACCGGAGCTGCAGTTTCATTGATCAATAAAGACACTTACAAACAACTGGGCACACCTCCGTTGCGTGCCGCAAATGTTAAGCTAACTACATATTCAGGTCACACGATCCCTGTGTTAGGACAGTGCAGCCTTCTTGTAACATACAAGGGACAAACAAAACTTGTGTCATTTTACGTCCTTCGTTCTTCTTCTGCAGTGAACTTGTTTGGTTTAGATTTATTTCAGTTGTTTAACTTGTCTATAGTCAATCAGGTCCTCTCAGTGAACCAGAGTGTGCCTTCAGCCAGTGTTTCTCGTCTATGTGAAGAATTTGCAGACATTTTTGCACCGGGCCTTGGTTGCGCTACGAACTATGAAGCACATTTGGACCTGAAAGTAAACGCGCAACCGAAATTTTTCAGAGCGTGCAATGTTCCCACGCAATGCGTGATGAGGTCGCCAGAACATTAAACGATTTAGAATCACAAGGTGTGATTGAACGTGTGCAGGCTTCTCTCTGGGCATCACCCTTAGTAATTTTGCCGAAACCTTCCGGAAAATTGAGACTTTGTGTGGACTTCAAAGCTACAGTGAATCCACAACTAGTGATTGCGACTTATCCTTTACCCCGCCCGGAAGATCTTTTTGACAAACTGTGCCCGGGTAAATATTTTCCGAAGTTGGACCTAGCAGATGCGTACTTGCAAATACCAGTGGACGACGAATCCCAGCGCGTCTTGGTGGTTAACACGCATCTTGGTTTGTATCGATTCAAAAGACTGCCATTCGGGTGTGCATCCGCCCCTGCATTGTTTCAGCAATATCTGCAAACTGTTTGTGCGTTGGTCCCTACTGCAGCAAACTATCTGGACGATATTGTGATCTCCGGAAAGACGGAAGAAGAACATTTAGCCAACCTCCGAACATTATTTCAGGTCTTGCGACAAAATGGTCTTCGCTTGCGGAAGGACAAATGTGTGTTTTTTGCTCTTGACTTACCATATTTGGGACATGTAATCAATGCACAAGGCATACATCCGAGTCCAGAGCACCTCCGTGCCATACAGGACTTGCCTTCGCCGCAGAATTTGAAGCAGCTACAGAGTGTGCTGGGAAAAATTATTTATTATAAAAAATTTGTGCCGCGCGCTTCTTCCATTTCAGCACCACTTCATCGCTTACGCCGTAAAGGTGTTCCGTTCATCTGGACGACAGAATGCGAACGCGCCTTTCGCCAGTTGAAATCGGCGTTGCTTTCAAATACTTGCCTTACGCCATTCGATTCCCAGAAACCCCTTTTGTTGATGGTCGATGCATCGGATTTCGGGATCGGTGCTGTGCTTGCGCACAAAGATGGCTCGCTTGATCGCCCTATTGCCCTTGCGTCGAAATTGCTCTCGTCTGCGCAAAGAAATTATTCACAGATCGAGAAAGAAGCTTTGGCTCTCGTCTTTGGTGTTACTAAGTTTCGTGATTTCTTGTATGGTCGTCACTTTACAGTCATCACAGACCAGAAACCTTTGACATCGCTTTTTCATCCGAACAAGCCTGTTCCTCCAAGTACAGCGCAGAGATTCATTCGCTGGTCTATTTTCCTCTCGCAGTACCGCTACGATATTTTGTATCGGTCCACTGCTAAGCACGGAAACGCTGATGCGTTGTCCCATTTCCCTGTTGCTGAGGATAGAGCATTCGATTCTTCCGAACTTGCTTGCATGTTCATTGATTCGGAAACCGATGACTTGGTCGAATCGTTTCCGATTGATTTTCGTCATGTAGCTACAGCCACAGCTGCAGTCCCTGTCCTTGCTACCGTTTTGCGTTTTGTTGCTACGCAATGGCCCTTGTCCAAGTCATGGATCGAGGATCCGTTGGTTCGCCGATTTTTTGCACACAAGGAGAGGCTATTTGTTCGACGTGGTGTTTTGCTGTTGCTTTCTGATAATGATCAGTCCAGGGTCGTGGTCCCACGTTCGTTACAGTCCTCTGTCTTACGGCTTCTCCACCAAGGACATTGGGGTATAGTGCGAACGAAACAACTTGCTCGTCAGCACTGTACTTGGTTCGGAATCGATGCTGCGATTACGAATATGTGCTCTTCTTACATGGCGTGTGCCGAACAACAATCCGCCCCACCGCGGAAATTCTTTGCATGGCCAAAAGCCACTTCCCCTTGGCAACGATTACACATAGATTTTGCTGGTCCATTCTGCTCGATGGTTGGTTGTGGTCGATTCTTACAGTAATTTTCCTTTTGTTGTCCAGATGTCTTCAACGACGTCATCTGCCACCATCCAAGCGTTATCCGCTATCTTTTGTATTGAAGGTCTTCCACAGACTATTGTTTCCGACAATGGTCCACAATTCATGTCCGCAGAATTTCAGTTCTTCTGCAAGGCTAATGGTATTCAACATCTGACATCCGCGCCGTTTTCGCCTCAGTCCAACGGTGCCGCTGAACGATTGGTCCGGACTTTCAAGTCACAAATGTTGAAGTTGAAAGAGTCGCATTCTCGGGAGGACGCGTTGTTGCTCTTCTTGTCTTCGTATCGCTCTCAGCCCCGAGATGGTCGCTCGCCGGCTGAGTTGCTCCGCGGTCGTCGTCATCGAATCTTGATGTCTTTGCTGCATCCGCCGCATCAGGTTCCTGTGCAGCAGCAGCCACCTGCTTTTGCTCCAGGCGACGTTGTATACTATCGCAACTATCGAGGTTCACGGCGTTGGCTTGCAGGGGCATTCTTCGCTGCCTCGGCCGCGCTATGTATATGGTTTTGGGGGCCTCTGGTGAGGTTCGTCGGCATCTCAATCAGCTGCGCCTCTGTCGTCGCACGGGTTTTGCCGCTCCCCGTCCTCTTTCAGCGACGGTGCCGTCCGGTCAGCGCCCTGGGGACCCATCTACTGGCTCGCCTCATCCCCAGGTGTTACCGACGCTGCCTTCCATTTTGCCACATGGCGACGCGCCGCCGCAGCCGCCGCCGCCGCCTGTTCTCCCGCCGGCGCCGCCCGCAGTGGACGCTTCGCTGCAGTCGCCAAGCGCCTCCCTGGGTCACGCGCCGCCGATCGCTTCCCGTGACCAGCTGTCCTCCGCCATGGAACTCTTGACCGCTCCGGACCAGATGTTGTCTTCGCCCGTCGGGTACCCCGACGCAATGGAGGTCGACCCTTCGGCCCCTCCCGTCTCTTTACGGGCGCATACACCGCATGTTGGCGTGCACCCTGGACTAGGTTTTCAGGCGTTTCCTAGCTCCCTTCGGACCGAATGGCCGGGTGCGTGTGGCACAGCCTCGCCTGTTGTTAGGCTCCCCACCTCGTCGCATACGTCAACATGGGGTCCTCCCCACTGCGGGCGGAAGCCTTATAACACAACCGTACGCCGATTTGCGGGAGAGGAATGTGGTGTCACCGCCAGACACCACACTTGCTAGGTGGTAGCCTTTAAATCGGCCACGGTCCATTAGTATACGTCGGACCCGCGTGTCGCCACTGTCAGTAATAGCAGACCGAGCGCCACCACACGGCAGGTCTAGAGAGACGTACTAGCACTCGCCCCAGTTGTACAACCGACTTTGCAAGGAACGGTTCACTGACAAATACGCTCTCATTTGCCGAGACGATAGTTAGCATAGCCTTGAGCTACATTTGCTACGACCTAGCAAGGCGCCATAGCTTTGATAATTAATATTGTGAAGCATGTATCATCAAGAGCGATGTTCTACAAATGTGGATTAAAGTTAAGTATTCCAGAAGCTACGTACTTTTCTTTATAGCATTCATTACGTATCCTGTTTCAGACCTCACGCCAGCCTCCGTGAGTTTAAGCGCGTGCCTTTCGGCTTCCTCTCATTGTGTCTAGGTTGTCTTGTCTAGACACAACAGTATTGAGCTAGTGAGCCAGAACATACATTTCCATTCTACTCATACCGAATGGACCGCTCAGGATTGACATCACATTCTCTTCACCTATGAGTGTCACGTATGCCTTCAACCAGACAATCGTCGGAGAAGTGTTTGGGGGCAACCCGGTCAGGCTGAGCGCCTTAGACACACTGTCTAGCGAGTGCAGTAAGGTAGAGGTTCCCTGCCGTTTTGGGGTGGTATTATGTGGGGCCGACGTACGCCGCTGGTGGTCATGGAAGGCGCCGTAACGACAGTACAATACCTGAATGCCATCCTTTGACTGATAGTGCAACCGTACTGGCAGCATATTGGCGAGTCATTCGTCTTCATGGATGACAATTTCCGCCCCCATCGTGCACATCTTGTGAATGACTTCCTTCAGGATAACGACATCGCTCGATTAGAGTGGCCAGCATGTTCTCCAGACATGAACCCTATCGAACATGCCTGGGATAGATCGAAAAGGGCTGTTTATGGACGACGTGACCCACCAACCACTCTGAGGGATCTACACAGAATCGCCGTTGAGGACTGGAACAATCTGGACCAACAGTGCCTTGATGAACTTGTGGATAGTATGTCACGACCAATACAGACATGCATCAATGCAAGAGGACGTGCTACTGGGTATTAGATGTACCGGTGTGTACAGCAGTCTGGAGCACCACCTCTGAAGCTCTACCTGTATGGTGGTACAACGACAATGTGTGGTTTTCATGAGCAATAAAATGGTCGGAAATGATGTTTATGTTTATCTCTATTCCAGTTTTCTGTACAGGTTCCGGAACTCTCGGAACCGAGGTGATGCAAAACTTTTTTTGATGTGTGTAGTTGTCACATAAGCCGCAAAAGATGAACGCAACCGTTTCACAATCACACGGTTCCTCCATGCCGTGTCAAAACATATGTTTTTAACGTTTTTGGAGTGGCGTTCCATTTTGGAAGTTTTGACACTTGAATTCGTTTGTTTTAAAATATTTCACAAATGTTTATTTGTTGCTTTCATCACTGTGAGACATCTATATGGTATCTCGCCACCTCTCGCTACTCATTACATATACTTGCAATGGTAATGATTCTTACCACATGACTTATATTCTGGAACTAATGCAGAGTATGACAGCTGTAACACTACAGAAAGTGAACAAGCGTTTCCTAGAGAGGACGGGGACAATTCATAAAGTTGAAGAAGGAAAAAATAAAACCACAAGCGGTTTACAACCCGACTCGCCCGCTTCGCAGAGTAACACCGTGACCACTTAACCGCGACGCCGTGGCTCTGACGTTGAGCGCAATGTTACACTTGTTAAGCTTTGACGATTCACTATTTCTGTTTTGCTTTTTTAAAATATTTTTTCATAGTTTTCGACGCGCTATCTACTGGGCCATCTTACCATTAAATCTGAGGGGGTGCGATGGGGAGGTTCCTTTCTGAGTACAGGTGTGAAAGAGAGCTCTTTCAGTTACCAGAGTTGATGCTGTTATGTGATGATGACGTCACTGGCTATTTTGCATCTGTTCGGGTGTACGCGTTGTTTTTGTTTGCATTGTTGTCAGTGATGACGAGGCGTGTTTCTTTCGAGATGCCGTTTTCTTCATCTCGGGGTAAGCTGAATGCGGTAATGTCAGCCAATGCTTTCGCATTTTCTGTGATTACAAATGTTTGCACGATAGCGCTGGGAAATATTTTTCAAATTATGAATTGTAATGTAGTAGTTCGATTCCTGGGGAACGGAACTTTCGGCAGCTACTTCGCCGTTGTCATGCATGTACGCAGGAAAACATTACATTACTGCTCGCCCTTGAAAAGCACTTAGGGCAGAAACTGATATAATTAAAATTCTCTAATTTACTGACACAGTTTCATTGTTCCATGCCTATGACCAAAGTGATTGTTAGATGAATAATATAAAACAGAGACTTGTTCACATTTTCAAAATAATAATCTTTTAACCACCCACGATTTCTCAGTTAAAACACAGGAATTAAATTGAAATAGGCTTTTGATTAACTTAACCGGAGACCTTCATGTTGCCATTTGAGGATCCAAAACCTACAAAGTACTGACATGTTCACACGCCTTGCGCTGTTGCGTGATTTCTGGCATACTCTCACGTATTCACACTGTATGGTTTATGTAAGTGGTGTTACAAAATGCTGCGTGATTTATTTCGGAATTCAGCAGTGTTCGATTACAGGTAGCGTGGTAGAGTAGAGCTGAGCTTCGTTATCTACACTCCTGGAAATGGAAAAAAGAACACATTGACACCGGTGTGTCAGAC
This sequence comes from Schistocerca serialis cubense, assembly GCF_023864345.2. Taxonomy (NCBI): domain Eukaryota; kingdom Metazoa; phylum Arthropoda; class Insecta; order Orthoptera; family Acrididae; genus Schistocerca; species Schistocerca serialis. The sequence continues at coordinate 989,941,508 of NC_064640.1, read as the reverse complement.
CCACCATACTTGCTCCGGACACTGCGAGAGGGCTGTACAAGCAATGATCACACGCACGGCACAGCGGACACACCAGGAACCGCGGTGTTGGCCGTCGAATGGCGCTAGCTGCGCAGCATTTGTGCACCGCCGCCGTCAGTGTCAGCCAGTTTGCCGTGGCATACGGAGCTCCATCGCAGTCTTTAACACTGGTAGCATGCCGCGACAGCGTGGACGTGAACCGTATGTGCAGTTGACGGACTTTGAGCGAGGGCGTACAGTGGGCATGCGGGAGGCCGGGTGGACGTACCGCCGAATTGCTCAACACGTGGGGCGTGAGGTCTCCACAGTACATCGATGTTGTCGCCAGTGGTCGGCGGAAGGTGCACGTGCCCGTCGACCTGGGACCGGACCACAGCGACGCACGGATGCACGCCAAGACCGTAGGATCCTACGCAGTGCTGTAGGGGACCGCAACGCCACTTCCCGGCAAATTACGGACACTGTTGCTCCTGGGGTATCGGCGAGGACCATTCGCAACCGTCTCTATGAAGCTGGGCTACGGTCCCGCACACCGTTAGGCCGTCTTCCGCTCACGCCCCAACATCGTGCAGCCCGCCTCCAGTGGTGTCGCGACAGGCGTGAATGGAGGGACGAATGGAGACGTGTCGTCTTCAGCGATGAGAGTCGCTTCTGCCTTGGTGCCAATGATGGTCGTATGCGTGTTTGGCGCCGTGCAGGTGAGCGCCACAATCAGGACTGCATACGACCGAGGCACACAGGGCCAACACCCGGCATCATGGTGTGGGGAGCGATCTCCTACACTGGCCGTACACCACTGGTGATCGTCGAGGGGACACTGAATAGTGCACGGTACATCCAAATCGTCATCGAACCCATCGTTCTACCATTCCTAGACCGGCAAGGGAACTTGCTGTTCCAACAGGACAATGCACGTCCGCATGTATCCCATGCCACCCAACGTGCTCTAGAAGGTGTAAGTCAACTACCCTGGCCAGCAAGATCTCCGGATCTGTCCCCCATTGAGCATGTTTGGGACTGGATAAAGCGTCGTCTCACGCGGTCTGCACGTCCAGCACGAACGCTGATCCAACTGAGGCGCCAGGTGGAAATGGCATGGCAAGCCGTTCCACAGGACTACATCCAGCATCTCTACGATCGTCTCCATGGGAGAATAGCAGCCTGCATTGCTGCGAAAGGTGGATATACACTGTACTAGTGCCGACATTGTGCATGCTCTGTTGCCTGTGTCTATGTGCCTGTGGTTCTGTCAGTGTGATCATGTGATGCATCTGACCCCAGGAATGTGTCAATAAGGTTGCCCCTTCCTGGGACAATGAATTCACGGTGTTCTTATTTCAATTTCCAGGAGTGTATGTTAATGTGAGGTAGAAATTGGTGGTGGTTTAAAAATGAATACTTACATTTGAATTAATGGAGTGCAGTAAATTCTTCTCTTTTTTTCATACACTGCCGACTATCTCAGGGCTTAGAATTCTATTGCGGTTTGTGCTAAGCACTGAAGCAGAAGTGTTAGCTTTCTGGTGTCATGAGTGAAGTTATCCTAATGGTATTACTAAACTGTAAGGATTCTTTTGAATACATGTTGCTGAAAGAACTGTCATATTGGTTTGCCCTTGTGAATTTTTATATGGTGTGGAGCAAGTATAGTGGCCTGTTGTATAGTTCTTAGTCCCCATAACTACATTTTTGGATACTTCAAATAAGAAGATTATGTCATGGTATTTTAATACGTGTGCTCTTGGTTTATTGTTATATATTTAGTGAAAATGTTGGTTACCACTAGGTCCAACAGTTGAACTTGAGGGTTAGGTGAAGTTGCATCTAACAGTTAATTAGCAGTGGAGACGATTAGTGTGGAAATGTCCCAGGTGAGTGATTAAAGTGAGCCATCTGCTACAAGTAGATGTATACATAGCACCTTCCTGTACCCAGAGAGCAATAATAAAACATACAATGAGAGTCAAAATTTGTTAACAATTCTATGGGATACGATGAGCCAAAGCTCTCTAGCTTAGTGGGGGTCTTGGCTGCTGCTGTTAGGAAGATGGCGATTTCCAACCAAACCAGCCCAAATTGTCAGTAAGGCCACCCCTTGCTCTGCAATCAATATTGTTTGCGTCTGGCATATGTTACAAGTAGTGGGACAAGGGGGTGTGCCACCCCACATTACATTGTTGCCAGATGTATCCAAGGTGGCTGTGATGATGTCATACAAGATAGCGGTGTGTAGACTTGGCAACAGAGTATGACATCATCCAAGTTGGCGGATTTTGGCGGGAAGTTTGAATTTTTGCAGGAAGAAGTCAATTGAGCTACCTCCACCAACCTAACCCTCCAGAAAAAAATTGGCGGGAAATTCAAATTCCAGCAGGATAATGCGTCACACCACGAAAATGTCGGGAAGAAGGTCAATTGGGCTAAGTCCACTAACCTAACCCCCCACCCCTTAGAAAATGGCGGGAAGTTCAAATTCCAACAGGATAATGCATCACACTGCTCTTATCTCTACTAAGCAAAGAAAATCGCATGAAAATAGCTCACTTGGTCTACCTCAATTAACCTGTCACCCGACCGCCACCTCTTCCTCCGAACTGGCACCAACTTTTAATTTCAATTCCCATATCTCTATTAAGGTAACAAAATGGCACGAAAGAATAGACACTTGTACTGACCTCAGTCACCAGACTGCCAACACCTCCTAAGGATTCGTGGGAAAAGGACTTGTACATAAGACTTTATTTAAACAATTCCATCCAGGTGTGTTCACCACAAGGTCAGTACTCCAACTGACTTATTACACATCGACACCACCAGAGGGCGCTCTCATCTGTGACATAATCCAAGATGGCGACACCCAGTGTATTCACCACGAGGTCTGGACTCCAACTGACTTAGTACATATCGTCGCCACCAGAGAGCGCCACTGTGACGTCATCCAAGATGGCGACTGTGACGTCAGTCAAGATGGGTGCACCCAGTGTATCCACCATGTGGTGTAAGATTGTACACTTGGGCTACCTCCACTAATCTAACCCGCCACTCCTCAGGAAATGGCGTGAAGTTCAAATTTCAGCACGATAATGACGGGAAAACCAGACTTGTGTTTATTATTCTTTAAACAATATCATGCAGGTCTGTTCACCACGAAGTCCAGAGTCCAACTGGCTTATTTGATATCGTCGCCACCAGATAGCGCCACCGTGACATCGTCGAAGATGGCGGATTATGGCGGGAAGTTTGAATTTAGGCGGGAAGATGACCAACTGGGCCACGTCCACTCAACTACCATAATCCAAGATGGCGACTACTTTTTTCGTCACTCAGGTGACCTGAATTGGTGGTGCACATTCATGTTTTGTTGAGCTGTCATTGTCAAACCATCGTCATTTGTTCAATCATCGAGATGAATGTGAAGGATAGAGCAGCTTTCAACAGCTGCATTATATGTAGACATTCGAGGGAGGACTGTAGCCACAGTTCACTACGTCACGTATGGAAGAGTATGATAATGGAGGAGTGTCGGAGGAATAAGTACAAGAATTCTGTTCAGCAGATTTCGGCAATGCAGAGGGATGGAGCCAGGATGCATATGGTAACCAGCACATGTGCATGCGCATGTGCAAACTGACAAGATATTCAACATCAAGCATTGACTATCCCAAAATAGAAGAGACATCCAGTTGATGTCAATTCTCTTCGGCCTAAACATATTCGTATACTCCATATATACTATTGAAGATCAGCTGCTCATCTCCCCATCCTCGTGGCCACGCCGAATGTGTTCCACCGATGAGTTATTGGTGTTTGAGTGGGATGAGTTCAACAGGTATGTTGTCTGTAAGCATACAGTCGAGGACTGCTCCCATAGCCTCCTACATACTGAATGGAAGCGCACTTGAATGCTAGAACATACGAAGAGGAAGAATACAGTGCTGCAAATAAATGCATTGCAGCGAGATGCTTTAAAGATGCATTACCTATCTCATGGAAACATCTGCTATTGTTGGACCTGTCTGCCTTTTCTAAAAGCACCATATACGCTCCCAGCACACAAGAGACAACTGCCTCCAATCCAGCAGACCGAAGAACTGATCTAGTTCACGAGCTCACCACTAGAGGGCGCTTCGATTGGTCATGTGATCACGCGATTCAGCCAATACGAACACGGCATCATGATGACGTAGGTGGATGGTATAGAAGGAGGACTCAGCAGCTGCTCAATCTCTGTTCAGGTCAGTCAGTCAGTCAGGATGAAGTGTCAGTCACCACAGCAGCAGCAGCAGCAGAATAGGAGGAAGCAGCAGAAAAGTAAGTATCTATTTCGCAAAGTTACTATTATTATTATTATTATTCCTGTAACAGCAGCATATTATGCTTATGAATATTCTTCTTTGTCCGCTAGCTTCACCCGTGACGTCAGCATCAGCGGGTTCCAACCTGTCAGGGTCCGCACACATGATGACCTCGGACTCTTCCACGCAGTATCCTGTAGTACAGCTTCTCAGCATGCTGGAGCAGGATAGCGAGGTGCTAATGTCAGTGCCAGAGACTGCGTATGAGATGGCTTCACAGAACTGGACTCCTTCGTACACGCCACCCATTGATCATCGCACAAGAGACGTAGAACCATCAGTGCAAGAACAGCAGGCTAACCGCGCTGGTGTGGATGAGAAGATAGCGACCTCCAGTGCACCACAGCCTTTACTGTTCGCTTCTTGGTATGTGTTAAGAGTTAGTGGTTCAAAGCGTCTTCATGTAGGACTTGAAGTTTCACAAGACGGTAGCCTGTCAACTGTGTTAGTGCTCGAAAATGAACCCAAAAATATTAACGTTAGCTTTTCTGACTACGAGTGGGATGAACTCTGTCGTCTAGAAACATTCATCAACAAGCATATGACTACCGAATACGCTCAATCCCACTCCTACCAGGACATGTACTGCGCCAGTCTAACTGTGAGCATTCTATCAATGTATGACGATGCTACACTAAGAATTAAAAGTGCTGAGGGTCATAGTATTTTCATGCAGCGCTCGACTATTGATAACTTATTCAATCTAGACATGGCAGTAGCTAGTACAATAGAGAGACTAAATAGATGTCGTCCATATGTTCAAGCTGTATACAATGACATTATTAACTGGCTTCACACATGTAGCATTCACATAGAAGATATAGATCATTGTTTTAGTACCTGTATAACTGCAGTGCCGAAGTCTTGTGCTATTCCTCGAATAGGTGTTGAAAATGTTGAACTCAAATTTACTGATGGAATACCAGACTATTGCAATGGGCCTATAACACTACGAGATATATGTGCTGAATTTGAGGATTATAAGAAACAGCTATTTTCGAACTACTGTACTTCTGCTGCACCGTTCAAAAAAGAATGAACTTATTGTTTTCCATGCTGATCATAATTGTATATTTTGAATAAATAAATATATTTATAATATTAAATTTCTCTTTGTCTTTTTTATTTCTCTAGACAAAAATGTCACATACCTTAATTCACGTTAGTATACTTTTATGTACATTAATGTATGTGACACTCTCCCCTTTAAATATACCACTTGGAGTTCATTCTATCGTGTAGCCATTGTAGCTCAGTTGGTAAGGTGGCTGCGCTATAGCGGCTGCACACACATATTATTTATCATATAAAAGCCTTTTGCACGCCAGTGCCTAGCACAGTAGGTATCATGGCAGGCTGGGTGAAGCACCCCTGCCACAAGGACTTTGTTGTAGGTGACTGTCCTGTGATGATGACCAAGACCAGAAGATCAATAATAAGAATGGAGCACTCCTTCCCGACAGCACACGAGCGATAATTGTAGGTCCTTCCAACTGTGGTAAGACAATTGTCATCATGGCTCTGTTAACACACAGCGAAGGAGTCCGCTTCGAGCACCTTTTCGTCATCTCCAAAACACTCTTTCAACCCAAGTACCAGTTACTGCGGAAAATATTAGATGGTGTAACGTACAGAGCATTCAGTGAAAGTGACGACATCCCTCCACCTGAAGAGGTAAAGCCTAACACTGTCTTCATATTTGACGATGTGGCTGTTGAGAAGCAGGATCAATTTATTAGATATTTCTGCTTTGGTCGTCATATGGGTATTTTATCTGAGTCAGACATATTCCAAGATCCCAAAACAGTTGGTGAGGGATAATGCCAACATCATTATAGCCTTCAAACAAGACAATCTCAATTTAAAACACATTTACCAGGCTCATGTAGGGACCGACATGTCATACAATGAATTTGTAAAGATATGTGCCGATTGTTGGAACCACTAACAATACGGGTTTCTCGTTATTGATAAAAGTCGGAAACTGAATGACGGTAGGTATAGCCGGAACATCCAGGAGTTTCTTCATATATAAACGTACAAAATAGCTGAGTGCGTCAGTACACACTACACCATGGACAAATTCGCACGCATGGTGGACGCCCAGTCTGAGAGGTTAGGTGTGCATAGACAGAATGTTCGCATGTACACTGATATGAAATTTAGGAATCTTGAGGCAAGACTCGGTAAGGTTTTAAGGGAATTAAAGGACACTTAGAAACTTCCTGTAGCGTTCTCGCTTCCCGCGCCCGGGTTCCCGGGTTCGATTCCCGGCGGGGTCAGGGAATTTCTCTGCCTCGTGATGACTGAGTGTTGTGTGATGTCCTTACGTTAGTTAGGTTTAAGTAGTTCTAAGTTCTAGGGGACTGATGACCATAGATGTTAAGTCCCATAGTGCTCAGAGCCATTTAGAAACTTCCTGCACTTAACAAAAATCGGCTAGAGAATAGAATTAGAGCAATTGAGGGGAAGATAGAAGCTGAGGTTGTTGTAATTGAAGAAGGAGGTGTAGGAAACAAGAATAAGAAGAACAAAAACAAAGCATATATAAAACCACGTGATATATACAGCTCTGATTAGTATGCTCCGAGATGTCGACAAAGCATAAAGTCATTCAGGCGCGCAAAGCAGTTCGAGAGAAATTACGTTTGCTGAAGTTGGGACATATGGATCGCGAGCAAACACTAAGAGAAACTTTTAAACCTGTTACCAAATCTAGCAGTAAGATGGCTTCCCGTGATAATGATCCAATCGCAGAATTCACCAACCAGTATGGGGTGGGTAAGATAGATAGAATATTTGTTGTCAGCCGGGAGAGACCGTACACGCTAGGCTCTCAAACTATAAGTTTATCCGATAGCACAATACTCATCAGGGATACAGAGTTTAAAAGAGGACCTGGCTTAATGAATCTAATCTTCCTAAGGCCCTCAAAAAACTTAAAATATTCTACCAATGATCGCAAAGTGTATGGTGAAATACTACAATTGAATGAGCTGTATAAAAATCCTGACGGAACACTGAGAAACCCGTAAAACTCTAAATACACAACCATTGTACAACCTTTACTGAATGAGCAACCTAAAAGCGTTGGTGAGGGTGTAGACTTTCAGCTGAAAGGCGTGAGCAGTCAACTTCAAATGGTTCAAATGGCTCTGAGCACTATGGGACTTAACATCTATGGTCATCAGTCCCCTAGAACTTAGAACTACTTAAACCTAACTAACCTAAGGACATCACACAATACCCAGCCATCACGAGGCAGAGAAAATCCCTGACCCCGCCAAGAATCGAACCCGGGAACCCGGGAGTGGGAAGCGAGAACGCTACCGCACGACCACGAGATGCGGGCAGCAGTCAACTCTTGCAGTATACGGGGTGGTCCATTGATAGTGACCGGGCCAAATATCTCACGAAATAAGCATCAAACGAAACTCGTCTAACTTGAAGGGGGAAACCAGATGGCGCTATAGTTGGCCCGCTAGATGGCGCTGCCATAGGTCAAACGGATATCAATTGCGTTTTTTATTTAAATAGGAATCCGCATTTTTTGCTACATATTCGTGTAGTACGTAAAGAAATATGAATGTCTTAGTTGGGCCACTTTTTTCGCTTTGTGGAAGATGGCGCTGTAATAGTCAGAAACTTGTAAGTACTTGGTATCACTTAACATTCCGGCACTGCGGACGGTATTTGCTTCGTGATACATTACCCGTGTTAAAATGGACCGTTTACCAAATGCGGAAAAGGTCGCTATCGTGTTGATGTATGGCTATTGTGATCAAGATGCCCAACGGGCGTGTGCTATGTATGCTGCTCGGTATCCTGGACGACATCATTCAAGTGTCCGGACCGTTCGCCGGATAGTTACGTTATTTAAGAAAACAGGAAGTGTACAGCCACATGTGAAACGTCAACCACGACCTGCAACAAATGATGATGCCCAAGCAGGTGTTTTAGCTGCTGTCGAGGCTAATCCGCACATCAGTAGCTGGCAAATTACGCGAGAATCGGGAATCTCAAAACCTTCGGTGTTGAGAGTGCTACATCAACATCGATTGCACTCGTACCATATTTCTATGCACCAGGAATTGCATGGCGACGACTTTTAACGTTGTGTACAGTTCTGCCACTGGGCACAAGAGAAATTACGGGATGATGACAGATTTTTTGCAAGCGTTCTATTTAGCGACGATGCGTCATTCACCAACAGCGGCAACGTAAACCGGCATAATATGCACTATTGGGCAACGGAAAATCCACGATGGATGTGACAAGTGGAACATCAGCGACCTTGGCGGGTTAATGTATGGTGCGGCATAATGGGAGGAAGGATAATTGGCCCCCATTTTATCGATGGCAATCTAAATGGTGCAATGTATGCTGATTTCCTACGTAATGTTCTACCGATGTTACTGCAAGGTGTTTCACTGATGACAGAATGGCGATGTACTTACAACATGGTGAACGTCCGGCACATAGCTCGCGTGCGGTTGAAGCGGTATTGAATATCATATTTCATGACAGGTGGATTGGTCGTCGAAGCACCATACCATGGCCCGCACGTTCACCGGATCTGTCGTCCCCGGATTTCTTTGTGTGGGGAAAGTTGAAGGATATTTGCTATCGTGATCCACCGACAATGTCTGACAACATGCGTCTGCGCATTGTCAGTGCATGTGCGAATATTACGGAAGGCGAACTACTCGCTGTTGAGAGGAATCTCGTTACACGTATTGCCAAATGTATTGAGGTTGACGGACATTACTTTGAGCATTTATTACATTAATGTGGAGTTTACAGGTAATCACGCTGTAACAGCATGCGTTCTCAGAAATGATAAGTGCACAAAGGTACATGTATCACTTTGGAACAACCGAAATAAAATGTTCAAACGGAGCTACGTTCTGTATTTTAATTTAAAAATTACCTGTTACCAACTGTTCGTCTAAAATTGTGAGCCATATGTTTGTGATTATTACAGCGCCATCAATCACAAAGCGAAAAAAGTGGTCCAACTAAGACATTCATATTACTCGACGTACTACACGAATATGTAATAAAAAATGGGGGTTTCTATTTAAAAAAACGCAGTTGATATCCGTTTGACCTATGGCAGCGCCATCTAGCGGACCAACCATAGCGCCATCTGGTTTGCCCCTTTAAGATAGACAAGTTTCGCCCTTTGTAGTTTTTTCGTTTGACGCTTATTTCGTGAGATATTTGGCCCGGTCACGATCAATGGACCACCCTGTATATATTACGACGAGCCGGATGAACTAACAGACAGACTTCGAATGTTGATGGCTTCGGCTGCTGCGAGCAATACAGCTCATTCGAATGAGGTTGTTTCGACGACCTCTGAGCTTCGAGAGAGAGGTATCATCGAATAAGTATGGAGACGTAGTTCGAGACTTGCACTAGCCAGCACGCAAAACATACCCTCACAGGCATGTTATGATTAACGGGCTGGATGACTTGTGGCAGGCCGATCTTGTAGATATGAGTCAATATTCACATGAGAATAATGGATTCAAATACATTTTAATCGTTATTGATACATACTCTAAATTCGCATGGGCATTACCTGTCAAAACTAAAACCGGTAGAGATGTTGCTGTAGTGCTTGAGCGTTTGCTGCAGACAGGAACGAGTCGATGCCCGGTCAGTCTTCAAACCGATCATGATGGTGAGTTTTACAATAAACATTTCAAGACTGTGATGGAGTGGTACGGGATACACCACTACTCCACGTTTAACGACCTGAAAGCTAGCATCGTGGAGCGTTTGAACAGAACAGTAAAAGGTCAAATGTGGAGGCGTTTTAATCTTCGCGGTTCGTACAAGTGGCTAGATATCATCCCACAGATAATTGGGCGGTATAATCGAATCAAACATAGTACAATAAAAATGAGACCGATCGATGTTCGCGATAATTCACTCATGGACACAGTATATTTCCGCATTAAAATGCTGGACCCGCGCAAGCAGAGGTTCAACGTAGGCGACTTAGTACGTATTTCAAAACACAAGACAGCGTTCGAGAAATCGAACCTACCAAACTGGTTGGCGGAGAGACTCACAGTATCCAAAGTGCAGAGAATGAACGCTAGGACATATATCTTAAAGGATGGCAAGGGTGAAGAAATTGCAGGATGCTTTTACACGGAGGAATTGGAGAAGAGTTCTGAGTCAGTTGTATTTCTCATCGAACGCGTGATAAGACGTCGCGGGAATAGAGCGCTAGTTAAATGGTTAGGATTCCCATCATCAGAAAACAGTTGGATTGACGCTGACGAGTCAGTATATAACAGGGAGCGTAGACCTCTGTCTCATCAGTAGCGTACCCTGCATGATAGGAGGCACATCATAATAACAGGTGGTACTCTCGACAAATTGTCTGTTGAATTGCACATTCCGGGGTATAACTTCTGTGGGCCTGGAAAAAAGCTTCAGAAACGCCTGGCACGCGGTGATAGAGGTGTTAACGTACTAGACGAAGCCTGCCTTGAACACGACCTCGCATACGCTGCGAATAAAGATCTCCCAGCACGCCACTTTGCCGACCGAATGTTAGCCGATAAGGCTAAGCAAATAAGACGAATAAAAGATCTCGGAACAGGTTAGCGCGTTGCTGCATTCGTAGTTGATCAAACCATACGTGGAAAAATTAAGTTGGGCTTGGGGGTGATGAATTTCAAACGAATTATAAATGCAGCGCGAACAGATTTGGGAGCGAAGAAGAAGAAACTCGGTTGTTTGAAAAACTGTATTCTCACATCGATGTATGCAGCTAAACGTGTGTTGAAGGGGGGAGGAAGAACAAAAAGAAGAAGAAGACTGCAATTAAACCACCTAGGGTCCTACCACTACCAAAGACTTCAGGTGGAATTGTCCCATTCCTCGTTCCAGCCCTTGCAGCTCTGTCGGCGGTAGGTTCAGTTACAGGTGGGGCTGCAGCCGTAGCCAAAACGATCAAAAACGCACAGAATGCACAGGCGCAACTAGAAGAAGCCGAAGACATAATCGGGCCATGGAAGCAGCAGCTATCGGAAAGGGCCTCTACTTGAAACCATACAGGAAAGGACTAGGTCTCTTCATAAATAAAAATAAAGTCCGTTAGTTATCCTACCTGATCGAGCTCTCACGAATAAAGTTCTCGTTAGTATTGTTAAAGAAAAACTTCACATTCCTGGATTCCGTGGCATCTTTATGCGGGATACATTACCGACGACCATGTGGCGGACTAATGAGTGCTGAATTGTAAATTTAGATGTTTCTAGGGGTCCAGGGACCCATTGGGTGGCGTATGTTAAGAAAAGTGCAAATACAGTACAATATTTCGATTCATTTGGGTACTAAAGCCGCCTGAGGAACTACAACCAGCAAAAGACGTGTTTTCTACAATTTCCGGCGATATCAGCACTTTAACACATACCTGTGCGGGCATTTCTGCGTTATGTTCCTCATCACAGCCATGACAAATTAGCCTTCGCCTGCATCAGCGAACCTCTGGAGTGCGCGCTATATTATGTAACACCCCACCCGTCACTTATCTGGTTTTGGCGTATGTTCACCCCAGCTAATTGACTAACAGATCACCAGAGAGTGCAAAACTGCCACAATATCGGATAACACAAAAAAAGTAATAAGGCCCTGTGACTCCTGATTGAACTGCGGTGGCAGTGTTGACATTAATTGATTCAGAATTGATCACTTTTAATTAAAAAGGGGTGCACATTGATGTTATATTCAGCTATTGAACACCAGATGCAAATGTTGAACATAAAGTTAATTAAGAAAGTGACTTGGGATTTCAACTACTTGATTGAAAACAGATACAGTCGATTAGCACAAATTTATTTTAACTCCCGACCTTCAGTCATCACATTACAAGACTCTCCTATCAGGCAGTGGTAATAAATTGCGTTTACGTGGAGTAAAGCGCGATAAATCAAAATTAATTCCTATCGACTGACCCAGGCGTAATGCGAAGTGCTAGGAGAATTCTACAATACACGGCCCATGAGACCCTCATGGCAACTTTGCCGACGTGATCCAACAAATTAATCAGTGGCCGGAGCGGGCGCAATATCACCGAATACGGCATGGCGGAGCGGCGTCGTTGTGCGGACGTCGGCCGACCTCGTGGTGCTGCAAGGCTGCGCTCGTCTATTCACTCCTAGCTATCTTGCTCAGCACATAGCCGAACCAAAACTTCCTATCTCCAAGCTCAATCGTTCCATTTGCTAAGTCCTAAACTGCAGAGATGCTCACTCTTTCTCAGACAAGCTGAGTAAAGAACGCCACGTCTGCACTCTAGGCAAGCTGGGAATGGAAGACCTCTACAGTGACTTCTCCCAGTCCACTCTTCGCCTCGGTTTCCCCTCCAGCAAAATCACTTACGCCAATTGCAGCGCAAGTCGCATTAATTATGTGCCGACCAATGCCTGCTCTGGGAAGTGACCAAATTCCCACAAAATTTCCCTTCCTCTCAACTTCTGCTATTTAGCTCCTCCCAGGCCACTCATCAAGGTTAGTGTCTGCACAAAACACCAATTTTTCTGGGATTCTCACTCCCAGCAGAGTACTTCAGATTCCTTGGTCCTACGTTTCCATTGGAGAGTGGCGTATTTCATTCTGTCGCTCTTCACCTGATTTACTTCAGACGCTGCGGACCGTGTATTCAGCGTGAAGTTGCTATAGTCACGAACACGCATATTTTGGCCTCTGTAGACTGCTCCACCGTAGCTTTGTGCGGCTTTCTCGCACGTTTCACAGAAAACGGGACGACGGACATTTATCAACAGGCGTACAAGTTCTCCGTCTGCTTCCCGGTACACCAGGATGGGGTCAACCACCCACTCACTGTCACTCATCTTAAGGCAGCTGGAGGCCGCGCCCTGTTACCGCTTTCTCAGAGCTTGAGCCGCCCTAAGCTGCCTATTGTCACTTCCCTTCACTGCTTCCCAGCCAACCACGGTCACCTCGAATACCTCCCTGGGATAAACTAGCCTCCAGTAAATTGACACGTTTCCACAAAGTTTTCATGTTGTGTGAATTACTTTAAAACCATCACCCGAAACTAATTATTCCAATATGTCCATACTATACCCTCTACAAGATGCATTGTGCCTTGTCAGTCATTTTTGTTCAGCCCTACTGTTCGCTCAACGTGAGTTAGGTGATCTTTAATGACTTCATGCAAGGGGCATAGTTCTTGCCATCTTACAATTAAGACCGAGCGGTGAGCAGTCTGGAATGCGCGCTTTCACCTCTCCTCGTCAGAGCTGGTGTGCGAACATCCACAAATAAAAAAGAGCCATCACTGATCGCACGCACATCATTTGAGGTTTAGATGCAATGTCATACACTCTGACTTTAAAAGAGCGAGGATCAGTATTATGTGCAAATTACCTTCCGCCTATTGATTTAAGTGCGGGGGACTGGAGTATTGCGCTGATTGGTCTGGAGACGTATGACAGCATTCTAAATATCACAAAGAGCAAGAATAAACTGCATCTGGAAATTGACGGTCAGAAAGAGATTCTACAAATTCAACCTGGTGCCTACGAAATTGATGCTTTAAACGAAGTCTTAAAACAGTGAGGAAGAGGTATTGAACTACGCGCAAACATTAATACCCTTAAATCTGAAATACGGGCAGAGAGTTCTACAATCGACTTCAAACAGAGAGATTCAATAGGTCCTATGCTAGGTTTTGCAAAGGATCTTGTTTTGGTGAAGGACGCCAGTAAATTTTACGTATCGGATCAAGCTGTAGATATACTACCAGTCAGCACAATCCATGTTGAGTGCAATATTGCCACAAACTCATACCTCAACGATAAGTTGATTCACTCAATTTACAGATTCTTCCTTACAGTCGGTACTGGGTACAAAATAGTTCAAGCCCCTACAAACGCTATATATCTCCCGGTGACAGTTCAGACATTGGATTACCTAGAACTACTATTGTTAACCAGAATAATCAGCTCATTAACTTTCGAGTAGAAGAGATCATTGTACGCTTGCATCTAAGGCGAGATTGGAGTAAGGTATAAAGCTAGCACACCGAGCTCACGACCCTTCAGTGTATCGCGGAAGGGCAAGGTGATAACATGCCTTAATTACGAATTCCTCATTTCAGCAGGTTTAAAACAGCAGAATGACGTCGCTCAGCGTAACTCAGTCAGTAGAGTATGATGATCGAATTATACGTCATGAATACCACTCACACAAACCCTACGCTTCAAGCACATTTAACAAAAATGACGAATTTAGGATTGTTATCCAGCATCAGGAAGCCATAACATTGCCTTGCAAGAGCTTCCTGTATCTGGACTGTACATTTAAGAAAGCTGACGGCACTGTGGCAACGCTATCGAAGCTCACGCGAAATGCTCTTAGCATTCCTGTTTCAAGAGATACGTTATGAACTTAACGATATTGAAATAGATCGCTCACAATGATCTCTTCTCCTCGAAAGTTAACGAGCTGATTATTCTGGTCAACAATACGCAGTTCTAGGTAATCCAATGTCTGAACTGTCACCGGGAGATATATATGACCTTGTGGATGACATCGGAAGTTCACTGGGGCTTTTTGCAGATGATGCTCTGGTGTATCGAGAGGTTGTAACAATGGAAAATTGTACTCAAATGCAGGAGGATCTGCAGCGAATTGACGCATGGTGCAGGGAATCGCAATTGAATCTCAATGTAGACAAGTGTAATGTGCTGCGAATACATAGAAAGATAGATTCCTTATCATTTAGCTACAAAATAGCAGGTCAGCAATTGGAAGCAGTTAATTCCATAAATTATCTGGGAGTACGCATTAGGAGTGATTTAGAATGGAATGATCATATAAATTTGATCGTTGGTAAAGCAGATGCCAGACTGAGATTCATTGGAAGAATCCCAAGGAAATGCAATCCGAAAACAAAGGAAGTAGGTTACAGTACGCTTGTTCGCCCACTGCTTGAATACTGCTCAGTAGTGTGGGATCCGTACCAGATAGGGTTGATAGAAGAAATAGAGAAGATCCAACGGAGAGCAGCGCGCTTCGTTACAGGATCATTTAGTAATCGCGAAAGCGTTACGGAGATGATAGATAAATTCCAGTGGAAGACTGCAGGAGAGACGCTCAGTAGCTCGGTACGGTCTTTTGTTAAAGTTTCGAGAACATACCTTCACCGAAGAGTCAAGCAGTATATTCCTCCCTCCTACGTGTATCTCGCGAAGAGACCATGAGGATAAAATCAGAGAGATTAGAGCCCACACAGAAGCATACCGTCAATTCTTCTTTCCACGAACAATACGAGACTGGAATAGAAGGGAGAACCGATAGAGGTACTCAGGGTACCCTCCGCCACACACCGTCAGGTGGCTTGCGGAGTATGGATGTAGATGTAGATGTAATGTCGGCAAAACGTCAACCCTTAAGACATATGTTTCAATCTCAGCCTCTGATTCAAAGAGCTTGAAAAATGCGGGATTGTTCATAGATGCACCTAATGGTGAGGGGGATACAGCTGATTTACCGCATGCGTGCCACTAAAACTGCTTATGGGTTATTTTGAGGACATGCTTCGAATTATTATGAACGCTAAACAGGAGCAGAGTGCAAGTGACGCGAATTCATTCGTTCAAACAGCTGCAGAGAATGTTCAGATAAAGATTAATAGTATAGTATGGAAAATGCCTCACATCACTGTTGCTGACAAGGAACGCCTGAAGCTCTTAAAAGTTCTGAATGCCAGCACCTATCTACCACTAACCTTCCGATCATGGGAGATTTTTGAATACCCAATCCTACGTACAGTATCCACACATACTTGGGCTATTAAAACATCAGTGCAGTTGGAAGCACCTCGATTCATCACAAACGCATTTCAAACTCAAAGGTGTGGGAATGTATCAAAGGACTCTACTGAATTTGACCGCTGCAAGTTAACGAACGCCAGAGTCTACCTGAATTCCGTATACTACCCTTACGAGAATCTACATCTACAGTGGGACAGCAATGTATACAGTCTTGCATTTGACATGTATGCGAGATTCCGAGCATCTTATTACGAAGGCGTTGAAAATGAAGGATACCTACTGAGTCCACAGAGTTGCAATAATCGTGATTGACTGTTCAAAACAGAATGAGATAATTAAAACTGGGCCTGTAGATGTAAGCATTGAATTTGAATCTTCAACAAACTTCCCAGATCATACTGCAGCGTATGCTCTAGTTCTGCATGAACGTGTTGTTAACTACTGCCCGATCACTGGTGTTGTGCAACGAGTTGTATAAATTAATACGTGCTCGGCTAGCTCTAAGGCAGATCACAATGTTACCCCAAGGTGTGAGGATTGTAGCTGACGTACAAGGATTTTACTATGACGAAAGCAGGCGATTCATAATTAAAGACTATGCATTAATAGCATTCACACAAAGTGATGGAATAATAGGAACATTTGCATCAAGAGTTGCATCGCCGAAAACATTCAAGGGAGTGAAGTGCATTAAAACATGTAGAAGTGCAATGTGGTTAACACAATTTTATCATGGAATTCACTGGGATGACCCTGGCATCTCTTTATATAGATTTGGTGCGAGTGCTCCGAGTATTTGATCACAAGGAGACAATCATCTACGTTAAAGGTGCAAAGATTACCTGGCTGCGTCGAATATTTAAATTTGCTTCTATTCAAGACCTGGAATTGTACGGAGAATGTAAAATTACTTTTAGCTTGGATTACAAATAAATAATGATTTATAAATTTTTGTTCTTTTTCTTTCTTTCTATTTCACCCAACGTCCGTAGAATGTAAATTTATTGGCGGATATTGCATATGAAGCGAATTCCAATGGAACTGTCTGAGGCGCATACCACAGCCTTGACGCGCTGAGTGACGTTACCTGAGTCAATAACAGACCAGCTTGGCAATGCTTCAGATACCAGCCGCGCGGCTGCTGGCGTCAGGGGCTGAAAGAAAGTTCTGAGGCGCGCTGTGTGTTTGTGACCGATGGACTAAGTTCAGAATTCATTTGTGTCTTTAAAGCAGTAAAACCTTATAGGTCTCTTTGCAGTGCAATGTGGCTGTATCCACGTTATGTATACAAAAAGTACATTTCTCATATATTTTTTTAATAAAAAGGAATGATCATACTTGAGGGTGAAATAATAACAAAATTCGACATTCATACAATAAAATAAGTGAATTTATTATTGAATTCAGAATTTTTTTAACAGTGTTTGACAAATATCAATTTACAGTAACATGATTCAGTTTTTTACATTGATATAATTATGAGTTTACAGATACATGATTTGTTTTTGACGAAAAATATCGACGTAATGCTGTTTGAAGATACGTGTTTTACATTATTCAGAAATATGAGTATTCTGCTCAGATATATATATATATATATATATATATATATATATATATATATATATATATATATAAGTTTACAAATAAAGCAGAGGTAGTAGAACCTAATTACACACTATCTTACAAGGTAAGTACTATCGCTAGTGAAGTTCCATCGGAAACACTTTTAACTAAAGGCAAACGTGGGTGGCTCCAAAACAGTTTCCACTACCACGACCAATTGAAAATACACTCCTGGAAATTGAAATAAGAACACCGTGAATTCATTGTCCCAGGAAGGGGAAACTTTATTGACACATTCCTGGGGCCAGATACATCACATGATCACACTGACAGAACCACAGGCACAGAGACACAGGCAACAGAGCACGCACAATGTCGGCACTAGTACAGTGTATATCCACCTTTCGCAGCAATGTAGGCTGCTATTCTCCCATGGAGACGATCGTAGAGATGCTGGATGTAGTCCTGTGGAACGGCTTGCCATGCCATTTCCACCTGGCGCCTCAGTTGGACCAGCGTTCGTGCTGGACGTGCAGACCGCGTGAGACGACGCTTCATCCAGTCCCAAACATGCTCAATGGGGAACAGATCCGGAGATCTTGCTGGCCAGGCTAGTTGACTTACACCTTCTAGAGCACGTTGGGTGGCACGGGATACATGCGGACGTGCATTGTCCTGTTGGAACAGCAAGTTCCCTTGCCGGTTTAGGAATGGTAGAACGATGGGTTCGATGACGATTTGGATGTACCGTGCACTATTCAGTGTCCCCTCGACGATCACCAGTGGTGTACGGCCAGTGTAGGAGATCGCTCCCCACACCATGATGCCGGGTGTTGGCCCTGTGTGCCTCGGTCGTATGCAGTCCTGTTTGTGGCGCTCACCTGCACGGCGCCAAACACGCATACGACCATCATTGGCACCAAGGCAGAAGCGACTCTCATCGCTGAAGACGACACGTCTCCATTCGTACCTCCATTCACGCCTGTCGCGACACCACTGGAGGCAGGCTGCATGATGTTGGGGCGTGAGCGGAACACGGCCTAACGGTGTGCGGGACCGTAGCCCAGCTTCATGGAGACGGTTGCGAATGGTCCTCGCCGATACCCCAGGAGCAACAGTGTCCCTAATTTGCTGGGAAGTGGCGGTGCGGTCCCCTATGGCACTGCGTAGGATCCTACGGTCTTGGCGTGCATCCGTGCGTCGCTGCGGTCCGGTCCCAGGTCGACGGGCACGTGCACCTTCCGCCGACCACTGGCGACAACATCGATGTACTGTGGAGACCTCACGCCCCACGTGTTGAGCAATTCGGCGGTATGTCCACCCGGCCTCCCGCATGCCCACTATACGCCCTCACTCAAAGTCCGTCAACTGCACATACGGTTCACGTCCACGCTGTCGCGGCATGCTACCAGTGTTAAAGACTGCGATGGAGCTCCTTATGCCACGGCCAACTGGCTGACACTGACGGCGGCGGTGTACAAATGCTGCGCAGCTAGCGCCATTCGACGGCCAACACCGCGGTTCCTGGTGTGTCCGCTGTGCCGTGCGTGTGATCATTGCTTGTACAGCCCTCTCGCAGTGTCCGGAGCAAGTATGGTGGGTCTGACACACCGGTGTCAATGTGTTCTTTTTTCCATTTCCAGGAGTGTATATTTCATTCAAGCAAGTGGGTCCAAACACGTGAACGTATATATATTCCTTTCAAGTAAGTTGTTATAAACATTTTTTCTACTACAATGACCAAGTGAACACACACACACACATGTAATTGGTGGAACTCACATATTTAAAAGTACTTCTGACTGGATGGCTAGTGGCAGGTGGAACTTACAAACTAAAATCTAATCTCTATTAACAACAACTCAGATCGAAGCAGATATGGACTGCGAAATTTTTTTTTCTTATTCATTATAAAAGGTACAAGTGAACTGGCAAAATTTATCTTTTTTTGCTCATATACGTTAAAGACTTTTTAAATAATTTATTAGAGTTTTTTATTTTTTTATCATTTTCTTTCGGAGAATAATTAATATATTTTTACACACACGCACACTTAACACAGGCTCGCACACATTTGCACACTCAGACATACACGGAAGTACGCAAACTGATACTACAAAACACACTTATCCAATATTTACACTATGATAAAAGGGTCATACTACCACTCTGCAGACACACTCTCTCTCTCTCTCTTTCTCCCTCTCTCTCAATCAGAGTCCCCCCTCCCCCTTCTACCGCTACAGGTGAGTAGTGTGAGTACAGGCGAGTTTCAATCCTGTCATCACAGATGACCCTTTTATCGTCATCAGGCGACAGATCGATTTTAAACTGTAGCACAGTATACACCTCATGTGCGATTGATCGAATACTGGTTTGCTTTACCATATGCGGTGGCTGCGGTGCAGCACCGCGAACACCCCCGTGTAGGCATTGCAAATAGTCTTCGATAAATAGAGCTCTTGATGCCATGTGACACACACCTTTATTCCGCCTCTGGGTTGCACCTTCCAATGTGCGATATGCATTCATTTTTGGCCAAAGACCTATAAACTCCACAATCGGCAATCCATTCAACTTGTCCTTCATGAGACCGGTAACCTTCTTGATCTGCGGAACAATTCCATAAGGATTATCGGTCGCATAAGAAGACGTGTCGAATTCATTACTGTGGTATCTAATTACTTCAAATGGATCCCAGTTCTTCACCCAATAGGTGAAACTTTCTGTACCCATATAAAGTAATTTAGCATCTGCGAAATGAGTTTTTGCGAACTCATAATGAAAGTGGTACATGTGGAGTTTGGACAGGTCTAGTATGCACATCCCCTCACAGATAGGTTTAGTAAACTCTACTGCAGTTTTCGCCATCTCCACAGCAACAAAGTTCTTATTGAATATGGTGACCCGCTTAAAATTTGGTCTGGCAATGCATTTTCTTATGCCATAACGCCCATACCATTCGGTTCTAATAAAAATTTCACGTCGCCCCCTCAAATTCTCCATAGTTTTACCGAAAATTGAATTATTTTTTAGTTTATAAAAATCTTTCTCAAAGTCACACATCGCGCAAGCTCTGTGTCTTGTATTCCAATCAATATACTGCAGGGGGGACTGCTTGAAGGAGATGGCCCGCGTGATTTTAACCAGCTCCATAACCAAACTGAGGCATTGCTGGAGGTTGCGATTGTGAATTATATACCTCTGCTTATCTCCCAGCGTTGTCATCAGTTTCGGTGTGGAACCTCCTTGCGGAACTAGATGCTCTGGACACAGCGGCTTATCGGTATGTGCATCATGCAAACTAATAGGGTGTGTGAGTTCTGTCTCCACCACATACTCCACATCAGAATCAGCTGCCATATTCGCCATGATTTTTCCACTTAATCCATCTTCGAACAGCCACTGAAACTCGGAAATTGGCAGTGATTGCCCTATGGCATGCCCGTATAAGTTATTCACGTCGAGGTATATTATATAACTTGAATCAAGGGATGCGTTGAACCTGTCACCCATCCGTGGGCTATTTGCTTTCGCATGTCTATGGACACATTGGCAAAGTCCCCCACAGATCCCTCGCTCAAAGAAAAGAAACATGTCAGGATCTGTCAATAATTCGATGCTGCACCTCTTTTTCTTGAGCATCGCGTCCCAAGACGACCCAGGTGCCGTGTAATATAAGGTGGGGTCCAGAGAATATGTGGTCACACATAGACTCCGGAACTTCTCGAAACGTCCGCAAGCAAGCACACGTCTGTGTCCATGTAAAGCCGTGCATACTCTCCTAAAGTGGAAATATTGAATTCCCGCCAGACATTCACGGCATTCTCATACTCTGATTTAGTTATGGCGTCGCCTGTGAGGTTGCTGGAGAAAGCAGTTATGTCGGGTAGCCTGGTTTCATAGAGTTTGGCCATACTAACGACATACTCATATGGGAAAACCCCCTTCCTAGTCGCAAGTTGAAACTTTTCCTCGTCGGGAAATGCAGCTCGAGTGATATGCATATCCCCCAGAGGTAGAGTCTCAACAAGTCTCTGTAGTCGTGCTTGCATAAAACGTAGCGTATCAAGGAAGCGGAGCGTAATTCTTGGCGTAATTCATTTGGAGAATAAAGTATACTTCTCGACTCTCTCTGATAGGACACTCACCTGATATTTCTCCAAACCGAAATCGGCAAAGTGCTCAGCTAGAAAGTGAGCGTCATACCTACTCAAATTGCGGAAGAAAACGGGTATGTGCCTAGGTAACTGGTACTTCAAATTGCATGCATTGTGAATTGCACCACGGAATTTCCCCGTAAGACGACAGTGGTCCCTACGAGGAGTTTCCGCTTTTCTGCCTAAAGGCAACCCACAAATATGACAATCAGTGGCGTTATTATACAAATCTTCATTCTCCTTCGATTCTGTCATGGGAACGTTGCCACTGTAAAGCGTGTCAACTTGCTGTGAAAATTGTTCAAGCTCACAGAGCAACCAAACCGCAGTATTATCCCCGACGTAAGATTTGTATCGGTTGGAGTCGTATGATGATATAATTTGGTACCTTGCCGCATATGGTACATGTTTCTCTATAAAGGTGGTGTGTGTGATTATAGGGTCGCCTTCAGAGCGGGTCACACGAGCGAGGAGGCACTCAAAGTCGGCGTACACAACAAACGGACACCGCTCCTGGTGGTGAGCATTCCTAAACTTTATGAATTTGTTTTCCTCGGTGCGCATGATAACACGTACCGGATCCTTGGAGGTACAGTCTACTAGATGTGTAGCTAATAACGCTTCAGAGGAGAAAAATTGAGGAACCTTTAACAAATATGCTTTTTACAACGTTTGTCAAATAACTGGGAATAAAGGAGTCGGGAAATGTCTTTGATCCAAGCGTAATGATAATTATCACCTTCAGAAAAGAGAAGCATGTTTACGTGCAACTCTCGCTCACCGGCAAATTTTGAGAAATGGAGGGGGCCGACTACGATATGCTTGTCTTACTCATCTGACTTGCTTTTGTTCTCTACCAATAAGCCGCTATTCTGGGCCTCAAATTTAGGTATGTGCTGGATCCTGACGGGGAACGCTATACCATCAAAGTTATAACACAAATGAATATTATCACCTACATTGTATGTACTGGGACGCTCGGGATGAGCTCCGTAATTGTACTTTCTTTCGCAAGCCAGGCTTGACCATGCAAAACAAGCCTGATCTTTTCTATTTTCGACATTAATGAATGCCTGCTTATTAGCTATATCTTTGTGGAGCTTCATATAGCTAGACCCTCCATTTACCGGATCACAGACATTTATATGGATCTCCAGGTGTAGAATTCTGCAGAGTGCTTTCGCTGAGCCATTGACTTCCATCTCGGAAAACCGACGCAATATAGCACTCAAAGAGGATTTACGAAACCACTCGGTGATTGATGTGCTCCGCGTTATCATGCCATTATCCCCCCAAAGATAATGGATACTAGTCTCTCCATCACCAGACGCAACTTTGGGGGGAGGGGGAGCGATAATTCAATGCATAGCACTGCGCTGCATTTAATGGCGGGACACCGAGGATCATTGACTAAGGCACGCGTTTAGAAATCCAACAGGATCGGGGTAGCCCCCTGCCAGGTTTTCGATCCTAGTGGACGAGATTCGCTCCTCAAAGGCGTCGGCAATCACCGAATACTGCAATTGCGGTACAGTGTCACCGATCTGATCTACTTGACTAAAATGGCGGGTGAGAGAACTGCCACTAGCCACAGGACCATCACCGCTAATACTACAGTTATAACTAGGCGGGATGTGCTGTGGAGATGACACACGCGGTGGCTGCTGTGGGGGGCCAGCGGGCGAGCATCCGGGGGCTGGCTCGGTGACTTTGGCGGAGGTGGTGGCACCAGCTTCCAGCTGGCCCACGTGGCGGCCGGAGGGGGTCCCAGGCACGGGCTCCGTCACCTCGGCAGCAGCAGTGACCAACGGCGTCTTCACCGGGGAGGCATGTCTCCACGGGCGCTGCTGACCGGACGGTGTAGCCGCCGCCACGAGCACACGCACCACAGCATGCTGAGAGTCGACCACTGTAGAGATAAAGTAAATCCGTACATTGCCTACCGCAGTGAATTCTAACTATCACAGACACGGTTATAAGGAGAGTGAGTAATTACTTTTTTGGCTCTGACTCCATGCCATGAAAAATTCATCCGGGTAGTCTATTGGCACCCTCAAAAAAATCGTCCAATCCATCGTCCGATAAGTGGTTATAATCACCTAGAACAAACAAGATATTTATAAATGGAATTGTTGGAGAAAAAGAAATAAGTATATTAATATTATTAGAGATGTGTAATTTTTTTAAACCTACAAGTAGGCTGATGACGTATCTGTTGTTGAATGGCCTCGATCTCTCTATCGACAGCCATGAGGTCCTCAATAGCGTTTCCCGTAACAGAATGAAATGTAATTTTAGTTATTCTGAAAGGTTAGCTAGAGTGAAAGACGATTTATTTTTCGGTATACTCGCGCGAGTGGCGGTGTTCTGGGACATATGGAGCTGGGGGCTGAATCTAATTATGTAGGGGACTACGTGGAACAGCTCGCAGCTCTGCTCCCATCTCGAGCTGGAATTGCCTTAAGTGATCTAGAAACAAAGAAAAAAATAATAAGAGATATGAAATAAGAAAAGAAATTTTTAAATGTTTAATATAAATGAGGGATAGTAAAATTATACTCACAAGGCAATTCTGGCTGTGTCTCGAGCACAGGAGCCTGTTGGACCCCAGTCCACTCCTTGCAATCGAGGATCAAGTCCGCGAGGTCCACTATAAGAATGAGATATATATAATTAATAAGCGGAATATATAAGGTATACAGGAAAATGGATAATGAAAAATAGAAATTATTTACTTACTGGACTCCACGCCAATTGGGTGGTGAGGGCTGCTGCTGCTGCTGCTGGTGTTAACTCTCTTCATCTTTGCAGAGAACAACGAAAAAGCAACAATAAACAAACAAACGATGCGGTGGACAATGGACGAGTGAGAAAGATAACCAGGGGGTGACTCTTTATATAAGTGTGATGACGTAGTATCACGTGATCTTAGGGTGTTGAGAATTTTGTGGGGGTGGTAATTGAGTCCAACAGCACCCCTAGTAGCCGAAAGCTGAACCAGTCAGATGTTTCCAGGACGTGGTAGAGAGCTGAGCATTTTATAATTTATAATATTATAGACAAATAATTGATATTATTTAGAATAGAGACTTGATGATAGTGAATTCAGGATTCGAGATGATAATGTGTGTGTGTGTGTGTGTGTGTGTGTGTGTGTGTGTGTATTA
Source organism: Schistocerca serialis cubense (assembly GCF_023864345.2). NCBI lineage: Eukaryota > Metazoa > Arthropoda > Insecta > Orthoptera > Acrididae > Schistocerca > Schistocerca serialis. The sequence continues at coordinate 989,916,411 of NC_064640.1, read as the reverse complement.
GGAGGTATTGTGTCAGGATGAAGGATTTGTTAAAAGTATGTGCAGGGAATGTTATATAAAGATGTAATTAGAGGTTGATGGTATTAAGAATAGAGTTAGTAAGCGCTGAAGGAAATGATTTTTAGAAAGTCTGGAGATGAATATTGTTAGCTATTTTTCTTGTTAAAGAGTTTATGGTAGGGGACGAATTTTTGTATGAATAAAGAGAAGGTTAACTATTTGTGGAACAATATAGAATTTGAGTGAGTTCTTATTTTTTGTAGATAGGGATTTCAGTTGCGAACTTTGTGTTAGGTTGACTTGCAGAGGTAGGTAGCTTGGCGCGAGCGATGGCTGGCGCATACACTCGTGTGTTTTTGCGACAATCTTAGATTAGGTACTTGGGCCATATGGGTTGAATAATGAGTCTTGCACGATCAGTTAACTTGGCGAGAGGGTTCTTTGTCGAACAAACCACGTGGTGGACCGGCGGTTGTGTGACGTCAGGGCAGATTCCTCTGTCCAGCAAACGAGTTTGGTGCCAACCGACCTAAGGCTGTGACATGAGCGGTCGGACGGTCTATAAAGGCACATTTGCATGCCGCGCATGGGTTTCCTCGGAAACGCGAAATCTTAATTAAGTAATTAATCTCTGACAAATAAATAAAGCCTATGGCACAGAACGGCAGCGCTATGTTGATGATAAAACAAAATACAATTACGACACTCTTATGTTTGATTAAGAAGAAGCAGGTCTTGTACAATAGCTGGTGCGGGAAGTACGTATATTTTATTAACTGGCACACCGCCATATTTGACGTTGTATAAGAACACTGCGAGTTGCAATCTCACTAGGCACTCGACTCTGTAAAGATTCTATATTTATGAAAGTAAGTTGAATTATTTAACTGTAGACTTATTCGTTGAATATATCTGATTTAACTAACTGTGTAAACTTTTTTATCTTTAGTAGACAGTCACCTCTGTACGACGTATTGACATGGCTGTCAAATTATTCTAATATTGAGATTTTGAGTCCGCACCTACCGCAGCAGTCTTTGGAAACGATTTAAATACGAAGTCCGATTATTTGAGTTACATTTCACGGTCAACTACGGATAACATTGCATTTACGAAAAATCCATTGTCAAGCATCCGATACCAAATAATTCAACGACCACGTTCCAGATAAGCAAACATTAATTACAACCAATCACTATCATACATATACAATAATTAATATTTTATTTTATTTTTTTATTTTATACTGGCGACTGCGTGTCGCACTTGCTATTTTGTCATTTGTTATATTGTTCTCTTTGTTTCATCTGAAAGATCAGCTTTCTGGATCTGGACGTGAATAAATGAGAAATAACAAAAATCTGAAGATATTTTCCAATTCTAAAATTTTGCGAGAAGACGCAACAAAGCTTCCAGCAAAATAAGGTGAGATGCAGCATCTTTGCATTGGCAGGCTTGACCAGACGCATAATTCAGTGCATTAGCTTTCAGTAGATTCTGTAGTATTTCTTTCGCGCGTAGCAGTTTTCAGTGATAAATTTCATTCTCAGTACTTTTCCTTAAACAATAACTTCTGCAACAAAACCAATACACGAGTGTACAATATGGCTGACTTCTGTACGATACGTTGTAACATGGCCAGCAGCCATTAAGAATAATCCGACATTCAGTTTACATTTTAAAATTAACAAAGAGCCATTGTTGCTACCAGCGATTCATGTTCAATTGCACTTTATTTTAAAACCAGTGTCAAACTTTATTTTTTTGAAACATATCTTACGTGTGACATGGTCATAACTAGACAACAATACGCAAAAATGGAACAGTAAAGACATACTATTCAGACGCAATCCGACTCGGACGCGAGACAAATGTTAGAAAATGACTTTACGACAGCAACTGGTAGTGACGATTCATCAAATATTGACGCGAGTGTTAACGGAAATTTTGACAATAGGTCGTCCACCACAAAAATTTCGAAGTCTCAGTCAGAGCCCATGTTAATACATGACGTCAAGTCTAATGACGCGGCGGGGGCAGAGACCTTGTAAACAGTAAACATTGCCAACATGTCACAAATGCTAATGAAACAAAACGCAGAAAATATGGCAACCTTGAAGATGCAGAACGCGGAAAACCTGACAACCTTAAAGACACAAAATGAACAGTTATAAACACCAAATGACGAAATTAAATCTGATCTCATAGCAATCAAGACATGTAATGATACTTTATGTAAACGTGTGGAACTTATAGACGTCACACGGACCAAACAGATGACTGAACTCAGTACGAAATTTTCCAAGCTTAACACCATACAAGAAAAGACTACAAATGACGTAGCACTTTTACAGACACAAGCAAAAAATCTTAATGTCACGTGTGAATGTCTTACTGAACAAATTCAAACATATCCTTCAGTACATGACAACCTTGAAAAACGAATTACTGACGTGCAGAATAAATTTGACGATGTTGAACAACACCTGACTGACAGATTACAATCTGATGCCACAGCTCATTTTCAAAATATTAATAAAGAATTTCATGATTGGGTAGAGAACAAAAACGAACATTTTGACAGATGCATACGTGAATATTTACCAACAATTGTGCACGACTCCGTAGCGGAATACATAACTGATTAGTGACGCAGTACAGTCTGTCACTGCACCAATGAAACAATTCACGGATCAACCACAGTCTGAATGTAACGAGAATATCAGTCAAAATGTACAGTTCAGAAACCAATATACATACGAGTATGACGCACACATACCGCACACGACAAACACACAAGAACAAAACACACCACGACAACAACACATACCACGTCGTGCAAACACAAACACAAGCTATTATCATGGTAAACCACAGCAACATTATCGTAATTACTCGCCATCTGAACTTTACAGTAATTACAGTGGAACAAATCCATATTATAATGTAAAGGAAGAAGAAAGCTTAATAAAACGCAGACAATTTCAGACTTTTATCCCAGAAAAACGAACCATTCATTCAGTGATTTTTGTTAAATCTTTTAGCAACGCATTTCCACGTACTTGGAGTGACCGGAAAAAGATTTAATATATCGTCGGATACATCCAAGGCGATGCAGCTGTCTCGGCATACAGTCAAGTTGACGTGTGTACCACGTACAGTGAGTTTGAGCGTGCTTTTCTGAACAAATTCTGGTCACAATCCGTTCAGGAGCGACTCAGAAGACAAATTTTAGAACCTGAAACTTTTAATAGTAGGCTAAAAATGGTAACTTACGCAGATATTTTGAAAAATACTTAAACATGGGACATTTTTTGGACGAACCAGTCGCAACACGTGATATACTCCGTGCGTTGAAGGCCAAATTGCCTTTCAACATTAGAGAAAAACTGTTACATATTCCGGATGACGATTCAGATTATTTTTTAACAGCTTTAGATTCGGTTGACATGTTACTAGAAGATCAGCGCTTCGCGCGGGAAAACAGCAGCCACAATGTTTATATCAGTGGTATGCAAAACATGCAGGCTTGCCAACTCAATACTGGCGCGCCGACAGTTGGATACGCGGTTCAGCAAAAACAGCCAACTCACATGCCGTCTCAATACGGAAATCAAAATCAACACGCGTATTCCAATACAAACAACAGTTACAACAGTAATAACACTTCATGCGACAATCTACACAAAAGGCACCGCGGTAATAACTACAACAACAACGGCAACAACGGATACAAATACAACAACAAAAACACAAACAGAAACAGAAACAATAATAACTACGAGCCAAAACAGCATCAAGGCTGGACTCGTAGCGATCAATACTTTCATTCAAACACTGCTATATCACAGCAGCCACCAGGACAAAATTGGAGCATACCTTACGACCGACGGGTAAGTCATAATGCGCAACAGCAACAACAACCGCAAAAGTTTGGAGATCACAACAGACAATATTCAAATGTTAATATAATAGAAGTAACACCTGGTACACAACTTCAATCTGTGTCAGTACCTAATACGAATGCTAATCCAACAAACTAGAAACAGTCACTCCTATGCCCCGAGTCGTGGCTGAAGAATTCTTGGGGGGCGACTTCAATGTTAATCAGTTATTTGACACCACCATTGAACAACAAAATATTGATATGCCTAATAATTGTAAACAAAAACTACCCGTTTTATTTATAAGATGCAACCACAATGAGAATATATCAGATGAACTTTTGCAAGACAGTACACAATGTCGTTCAAACACAAATGAAATTGTTTTAGCCTCTACTACTGGTGTAGTAGATGGGATTCCAACTACTATTATCTTAGATACAGGTGCAGCTGTGAGCGTTTTGGCTTTTAATTTCTATAAAAAGATGTGTGAATTGGAGCCTGTGCCTGAGTTTCCTGCCCAAAACTGTAAAATAACTACTGCTCTAGGTAACAAGTCATGTAGGGTTAAGAAGCAAGTTTTTGTAAACATTAAAATAGGTAATGGAACCGTACAATGGCCAATCCTGGTTGTACAAAACCTTGTGACAAATTGCCTATTAGGATTAGATATTATGAGCGAGAAGGACTGCATTATAGACTTTTCCAAAGGTAAATGTATTTTAAATGATAAAGGCAGTGTAATTATTATTGATTTGGACAGGAGAACTCTAAAGCATGACAAACACTGTACAGGGTACAAGGTTCAGTTAGTACTTGACAATGACATTCAAGACATGCACACACACTCATTTGACACAGAGCTCTTGGACTTGAAAACATTGATTGATCAAGAGATAAATGAAGCTACAGCTCTCAGTGTATATGAACGTATGAAATTACAGGAAGTGTTATCCAAATGTTTACAAGTTTTTACCAAACGAATAGGTGTTATCAACACATATGTCTACAAGATTGAAGTTAAGCCTCACAAAATCTTCTACCACAAGTCATATAACATACCGTTATCTCAATGACCTGCTGTGTGGCAAGAACTAAAACAAATGTTAGACAGGAAAATCATTGAACCATCCACCTCACCTTACTGTAGTCCTCTACTAGTTGTCAAAAAACCAAATGGTAGCATTAGACTAGTGTTAGACGCACAAGCAATTAATGAAATAATTTTACCGGTTCGCACAAAAACCGAAAATTTAGAAGAGCAATTACAGAAATTTCTAGATGCAAAATATTTTTCCACAATAGATCTCGCTAACTCATTTTGGCAAGTAGGTATCACTCCTGATTCTCGGAAATATACTTCATTTATATTCAGGGGGCGAACCTATCAGTTTTGTGTTCTACATTTCGGATTAAATGTCAGTTCTGGAGTACTCATTACAGCCCTGGATACCGTGCTTGGTGATGATTTAGTTAAGATAGTCACACACTATGTAGATGATATACTGATAGCTACACAGTCTTGGAATGAACACATTGACACACTTCAAAGAATTTTAGAAAAATTTGCACAAGCTGGAGCCACAGCCAATCTTAGAAAATCAAAATTTGGTTGCAGTGAGATAAAATATTTAGGACATATCATTAATTCACAGGGCATACGTCCTGACCCCAGTAAATTAGATGCTATCAGAAACTTTCCTAGCCCTCAAACAAAAAAGCAGTTAAAATCACTCCTTTGGCTATGTTCATTTTCCAGACTTTTTTACCACAACCACTTTTGAACAGTAAACATCTGTTAAATCTACTCAGAAAGAATCAAGTTTGGATCTGGTCGGAATGGTGCCACAATGACTTTAATACAATTAAACATGTTTTAGTGAATGCAAACATATTGAGCCATCCAGATTTCAATTTAGATTTTTGTATGACTTGTGACGCTTCATGTTCTGGCTTGGGCTGTCGCCTATTTCAAGTTGTAAAGAACGAAGAAAAGGAACAGATAAGAATTATTGGATTTGCAAGTCATACTCTAAGTGAATGTGAGCGTACACACTCCACTACTGAGTTAGAAACACTTTCCATAGTCTGGACATTCAAGAAATTCAATTATTATTTATTTGGCAAACATACAGTAATTTATACCGATCACCAGGCCCTCACATTTTTGTTAACTTGTAAACTTGTACATCCTAGACTATCACGATGGGTAGTCAATCTTCAGAACTACTCCTTTGAAATTAAGTACGTAAAAGGTAAGGACAACACCATTGCCGACACTTTGTCTAAACTTCCACAAGGTATGAATGAAACCAACAGTGACTTAGGAAACATAAATGACTACAAAATTCTCTTAATGCAAGACAAGCAGTATCACCAATATTATATTGATATGTGCAGAAACACGGCTAAATTACAAAAATCTGATCCTCACTGGTATAAGATAATAACATTACTTGTAGAAAAACACAATCATCCTTTGACTAAGTATTACAAGTTACACAATGATGTATTATTTTATCGCCGACATCCAAATGCTACTAACTGGTGTGTATGCATTCCTAAAGAATCTGAACATAATTTGATTTGGCACACACACTTGGTTTGGGGTTATTATGGGACGAAAAAGTGTTTGGCAAAGCTCAGCATATACTGTTACTTTAGCAATATGAGAAGAAAAATTTACAGGGATCTGAAAACATGCGTCGTATGTCTAAACTCAAGACCTCAGAATTTATCCACAAAAACAGATTTACATTCTATTTTACCGAGTAAAACCCTAGAAATTCTGTGTACTGACATAAGTGGACCGCATCCAGCAAGCTCTGGAGGCGTCAAATATATCTTAGCTTTTTACGATATATTTTCTAAACATGTAAAACTTTATGCTTTAAAATCCGGCACTGCAAATGCTATAATACGCCGATTCTCAAATGATTACCTGAGGCACGTGGGAAAACCTAAAGCAATTCTGTCAGATAATGCAGCATACTACTCTCGGGACAAATGGACAAATTTCTTTAAGTCCCCAATGTAACGCGACTGAGAGACTTTTCTGAGAACTAAACCGATTCATGAGGACATATATTTCATCAAAACATACTAATTGGGTGTCCTACCCAAATCTTTTCGAAGACGTACACAATAACTTAAATATTTACAATAAAAATTACACACCTAACGAGATCATCTTCAATTGCAAACAGAACGATCAATGGATAGGACCATTACCTAAGTTGTCAGACAAGGAAATCACACCCGAACAGAAAATAAGAGACTGACTAAACTGACACATCATGCACAGATACGAAACAAACATCACACAAACATAATGAAAAGAAAACAAAAATTCAAGGCAGAAATGCTTGTACTACTTCGTACTCATCATAAATCTGTAGCATTCAAGCGATGCAATGCTAAGTGGCGTCTGCTATATGAAGGACCTTATATTATTGTTAACATACCGCATCCTGGTGTGTATCTGTTACAACATACTAGAACGAACAAAATTATTGGGCTATACGCACACCGAGATCCTAGAGTAATTCATGCTAAATAATGTCAAAGTCATATCCATGAAAACATTGCTAAGCAGCTCGCAAAACTCAATTTGCTACAACACAGATAATAAGTAGTATAGATATTTTCATTTCAGCTGTACCAGTGACGCAGTTGAAGACAGAAGAACTTTTCTTTCAACGCCACGGCACTACCAAGAAGATTTAATATTAAGGTAAAATTTATGATTACGTAGCAGTGAATGATACATTAATTTTTCACGGAACATATGTGACTGTAGGTACCACTGACTTGGTATGACACCTGACGAACCGACAGACGTCATCTGTGAGTGATCTTTTACTTCGAGAAATATATTAGACGCCCATCTCTCAGCAAGAAAAGCATCTATCAGTAGCCAAGGCCACACAGACACTATACACACACGCACAAAACGCGAGGAATCTAACAGTTTTCCTTCTCTTATTACTTTGAATATTTATTCGGTAGTGAAAACGCCTGGTCTTGCCTACTGATGTAATGAAATTGTGTCTAACTGTGGGGCGGCGGGTGAGTTTGTTAAATAATCTACTGTATAAATGCTTGCAAGTTGAATCAGTTTCTGGCTTTTAGAATGTTGTTAATGCTGTCTTTCGCCGTTCTCAACACTGGCTCTCTATTTACTTTTTGGCACCCAGAAAGTGATTTAATAAAACATGGAACCAGTAATAGAGATCCTAGTGCCCACTTCATTTGAGATACCATTATAGCTGCAGCTTATAGCTCTGAGGAATTAGGAGATTGTCCGGGATTTCTAATCAAAAACGGTTTTCCAAAATAGTTGAGTATATTCTGAAATTCACTGATAAAAAAAAAACACAAGTATCCCTACAACCTAACTAACAGAACAGTTCAGAGTCTAATGCGCTGATGCAACTATAAAGTCCGAATTAAATGTCACAAAGAATGCTCGCCATAATTTGATGAAAATATTTCATCAAACGCCACGCTAAATATTTGGTAGAATGTCTGTCCTGCGACGGTACGTGAAAATACGACAATACGCAAACTGAAACTAGATAATGAAAATCATTCCAGAATTAACACTTCACATAAAATGTTTTCATGGTTCCGCGTATCTCTAGTAACTCAATACGGCACCCGAGGCTGTTTGTAGCAGTGACACTGATGCGACGCCGCTCCCGACACAGATGGCGTGTCATTCAGCGTCTGGAGAGAACTGGGGCCTTTTTTCCTCGCGTAGCGTCCTTATATATAAAGCCGCGGTGCGGACGGCGAAGGGAACGCCTGATCTTTTCGGCTCTCTCGACTAGCCGCTGGGCTAGTAACGCACCATTTCAAGTTACATAATAATTTATAGCTTCTTTTGCTGATGGCCGATGAAGCTCTTACTTTAAACGTGCATTCAACACGCAGGTAAGTATTGATAATAAAATTTTGACGTGGCTAAGTTAAATACTTTGGACGAGAGAATTAATTAAATTACACTGTACGCAGTAGATGAGCTCTGAACTGGCCCTTTTGAGATCCGCTATCGCTATAATTTTATAGGTATTCAAAAGGAACTTTTCACATCTTCATAGTCATAGCGGACCTCCAACCTATTTAAATCTAAACATCCTAGCCTTATTTATTAGCCTATTTAATCTATCTTGCTTCCTTCAGTTTTGAGATGAAAACCAGAAAATCATGAATTTCCACTAAAATCTTAATTCGTGAAATCCAAAGTACTATTTTTATTAAATCATTATGAAAGATGAATCTAAATATAAATTTTGAAGTCTCTAGCTCTTCTCTGTTGCGCCAATGATTTTTTCAGAAAAACGTCCAAATTTCGAAAATGGCTGAAGTTATCGAACTGATATTTAACAAACATTAATTTAGTATTATTGCTGACATGCTAGAAAAGTTTTAGTTCATTTGCTTGATTTTTAAAGTATTGCGCAACATTTATGACGTCAGAGCTAGTTACAGCAGACTGGCTGGCACACAATGGAAACTGATGTGAATTTACTACAGCGTGAGTAGGCTGCTTCCCTACATCACCCTCTACTTAAATTTTTTTGTTTATGAATGTTAATGACCATGAAAAAAAAATTTAATTACAAAAAGGGAAGCAAGAGTATAGTTTAACTCCCTATGAACAATCAAAATTGAAATATAAACCTGTAGAAACATTAAAGAAAACTCATTACCTACATTAATTATTTAAATTATAGGCATGTTCACTGCCTTTTAAACAATGTCATTACTCAAATTTTTAAGCAAAGTCAATGAAATATTTTGGCATACATATTGCCTTAGACAAACAAACACATACAAATTGAAAAATTATGAAAATCTTAGATCCATTAAATACATTAAATACATTTTTACATACACAAATTCAAAGAAAATAACATGATACATAAACAGATGATTATCTCTTAGCAGTCTTTTCTAATCCTGAAAGAAAAGTTCACAAATAATTTTTACACAGGTGGTTGTAGCCGCTTTGGCTGGCGTCCTGCACTTCCATTCACAAGGGTAGAGGAGGGGAAGTTGCTATGGTGGGCGTCCTTCACGTTCTCTCACTGTGAGTTGTGTCCAAGTCACTCCACGCTTTCACGCAGCTACCAGGCTGCCATTATCTGGTTTGTCCTGTAGAACAAACATAAAGAGTGCCTCAGACTCTGTTCACTTAATATCTATGGGTGGGTCACAATGAAATGGGGATATATACATTTTATCCTTCAATATTTTGCTGGAACAAAGTTAACAGAACTTTTTCAATTTTACCCTTACGGTTACCTAACTGTCATAAAATCGGTAAACAAATGGCTCTAAACGCCGTTAGTCACGTACTGGAGAAAATTTATGCTCCTAAGGCATACAATCATAAATCATATGTAACCTGAATTTCTTATTTCTGGGCCGGAACACTGAACCAATGCTCGGTACATTCCTGATACATTTGTATTTTAAGCACTTAACTGACTCATCTTTGATTACCTTATTCTTAGAGATAGTATGAGTATGATTAGTGGTTGTTTTCTCAGCTTCTTTGTACATGTGAGTAACTTTTGGTAATAGTACAGTTGTGAGTGTTCAAAACACACTACGTTTAGTTGACTAATAAATCCACTTATTGGTCCTCTGCTGTTGTCAGTTCCACATCTGCAATAGGTACTTACTTACTTTGAAGTGTATTTATGCTGAGCTAAAATAATGTTTTACGTCTGCCATTATGTTACTTACTTACTTTGCTAGTGTATGTACTTATTTAACACTCACTCTATTAATATTTAAAGCATAGGATAGCATATTTATTTCATATTCTTAGTGTATTGCAGCTGATCAGTTTGCTCACGTGGCAATCCATTTCCACTCGATCGGACGCTGAAACCACAGGTAGTCTCTCCCAGACCTACCACTAAAGTGCATCAAGTAAATATGGACGAGCGTAATGCTAAATTCCTTAAACCTATAGGACACCATGAGCTGCTCTGTCTCATCTAACGTAAGGGTACCTATGGTCGCATTCACGCCTCCAACTCATAACCTCAATACGTGTAGGTGTATCCTGTCACACACTACACTAAAATAATGGCCAGCTCCAACCTTATAAATACTTCAGGGACGTGTCCTTCACGTCTCAACCACAAACACTGCTCAATTCTATTACACTGCCTTTCCTTGCTACACCAGGTGAGTTTAATCTTACAACTTATCTGCATATTTTTCCTAACACTAAGCAATCTCTTTTACTATTTCTTGGTTAGCTCTAATGCATACACTAGGTTTCACTACCACTTCAGATTCTGCTTGTACATGAATTCATACATCTTTTTAAATTACTGTTGGTGGACCATTTCCAATAAATCAACACTTTGTAGTTACTATATTACCTGGGTTCTATACATACTTCTTACTCAAATACATTTGTATCTTAATTACGTCATACTTCTCTATTGTTTGTCACTATTAGGTCTGTCACATTAGGTATTTTTCTTCACTAATCGGTAGATAGAATGGTACATAACTCATGGCTTGATGGCCATGACAGAAAATTTTCATGTCTGGAAAGAAGAGGTCGAAATTTTTGTGGATAGGATAGATGAAGAATGAGTGAGACCTGAAAGGGAAAGAAGATCTCACACAGCTGGGACTGCACAGCTGCCACACTGTGTAGAGGTTACAGAACAACCTCCTCCCTGCAGCATTCATTGGTTTAATGCTGTAAAGAAGAGTTAGAAATTTTAGGTGGATAGAAAAGATGAAGAGTGAGTGAGACCTGAAAAGGAAAGAAGATCTCACACAGCTGGGACTGCACAGCTGCCACACTGTGTAGAGGTTACAGAACAACCTCCTCCCTACAGCATTCATTAGTTTAATGCTGTATTGATAACCATACCGGAAAATTTAATGTATGAAAGAAGAGGTCGAAATTTTTGAGGACGGGAAAGAGGAAGAATGAGTGAGATCTGAAATGGGAAAGAGGATCTCACACAGCTGGGACTGCACAGCTGCCACACTGTGTAGAGGTTACAGAACAACCTCCTCCCTACAGCATTCATTGGTTTAATGCTGTAAAGAAGAGTTAGAAATTTTAGGTGGATAGAAAAGATGAAGAGTGAGTGAGACCTGAAAAGGAAAGAAGATCTCACACAGCTGGGACTGCACAGCTGCCACACTGTGTAGAGGTTACAGAACAACCTCCTCCCTACAGCATTCATTGGTTTAATGCTGTAAAGAAGAGTTAGAAATTTTAGGTGGATAGAAAAGACGAAGAGTGAGTGAGACCTGAAATGGAAAGAAGATCTCACACAGCTGGGACTGCACAGCTGCCACACTGTGTAGAGGTTACAGAACAACCTCCTCCCTACAGCATTCATTAGCTTAATGCTGTATTGATAGTCATAACGGAAAATTTTAGTATTTGGAAAGAAAAAGTCGAAATTTTTGAGGACAGGAAAGAGGAAGAATGAGTGAGACCTGAAATGGAAAAAAGATCTCACACAGCTGGGACTGCACAGCTGCCACACTGTGTAGAGGTTACAGAACAACCTCCTCCCTACAGCATTCATTGGTTTAATGCTGTAAAGAAGAGTTAGAAATTTTTGGTGGATAGAAAAGATGAAGAGTGAGTGAGACCTGAAATGGGAAAGAAGATCTCACACAGCTGGGACTGCACAGCCGCCACACTGTGTAGAGGTTACAGAACAACCTCCTCCCTTTCACCACGCCACGTCGATCTGAAAATACCTTATGATGCCTTTTTAGAACCTGTCTCAGTTCTTCCTTCTGATTGGCTGAAATCTTACCGATTTCCTGCAATTTAGCTTCTATTTTGTCCAAAATAATTGCTTCTTCTTCTTCTGTGTTTAGCTTACTTGTACTAAGATTAACACCTTCGTCCCAATACCTCCTATTTTTCAGAACTCGTATAGGCAGCTCCCAAGTTCCATTATCAGTTACTACATGTTTATCACTAAAAGGTACTATAATTACTCCGGTTATTGGCAAGACCATTTTTAACTGGCTTCTTTCAAAGTCAACAACACTCTGATATTTTGACAAGAAATCTATGCCAATTAAAACCTCAATACTGAGATTGTTTATAATTAAACATGGATGATCAATTAAATTACCGTTAATGTTAAAGGGCAGCAAAGCTTCTTGCTTTACCGTTTTTGACACCTTGCCAGTAGCACCAATTATTCTTAGTCCTGATACCCTCATTACTGTAAGCTTGTCTTTACCAGGTAATGCATCAAAGAAGGACTGAGATATTGCACTCACCTCACTTCCACTGTCTAAGAGACAACGTACATTGATACCCAACATATTCACTATTATTATAGGGTGGCTTATTCTAGGTTGTACAGGTGGTTCCTCAAATTCATCTAGTAGTTCCTTTTGGATTTGTCTCCAACTAAAGTGGTCGCCATCTGTCTTCATTACATTTAGGTCACAGTGTGTAGGGGTTTCCTGAATAACATTTTCAGCTGCCTTTTCCAGTCGGTCTATTAATTTTAAATCGAAAGACCGCACGACTTCATTACATTTAGTTTGCTGAACATGACCCAAATTACTGTAGTCTGAGCGATTCTGCGCCTCCAGACCGGGCATAACATTAGTTACAGCTAAACCACTTTCACCATTATCGTCGGTTTCCTTCTCAAGTGACAACTGGTCACAGCTACTGGGTTCAATGACCCTCAACAGCCTACCCTCTACATTCTCACTTACCTCCTGTCCTAAATCTATTAGTACATGATCAACATCCTGCACAGGCACTTTAGATAAGAGCACATCATCTTCATCGTAGATATAAGCATGAATTTCTTCTGCTTCTTCACCTGTCAATTCAGTATTTTGTAGCTCGTCCCTATCGTTACACTGCTGCGCCTTCTCTTTCTCTTCCCACTTAGAAAGCGTCTCTAGCACGGTATCTATCAAATACTGTGAGTGATCTAATATTTCTGTTGTATCCTTAGGTGCTACCGACTCTTCATCCACATGTTCACTTTGAGTATTCTGATCTGTCTTACCAATTCCCTTAACTACTGGCATAGGAAAAGTAACCGCCTGGTGAGCGCCAGTGTCCTCATAGACGGGAACTAGTTTTCCTGCCTCGGCCTACTACTGTTTCCTTTATTTTCATTATAGTTGACTGGCATAGCATTACTTTCCGTACTGTTGTTTACATGCATATTTCTGTTTGGAACAAAATTATTATCCCTTGGACGCCATTGTTGGTTCTGATAATTATTTCCCCAATTCCTACCTCTCTTAGGATGGCGAACACCTACTGTTCTGATGTTTACATTGCCATTTTGCTCGTTCCTAAAATTACTATTATTGTTATTGGCATTTCGGTTATTACGTGCTTGCTCCTCATTGGTAGCAACACGTTCTACACGTTCCAAATATTCAATGAAACGATCAAGATTGTCTCTAGGGGCAGATATAATTCTCGTTTGCCAATACCATGGCAGTTTGGCTTCAAGACCTAGTATAATCATTTCTGGTTTTAGCTTTTCCGCCAAATATGACAAACGTGAAATCCATGACCTAGCAAACTCTTTTATTGATTCCTTGCCTGCATTGAAGCGTTTTCCACTCCAAAATTCTCTCAACACTTCATTTTGCTTATTGCTAGACCAATACTCATTAATGAAAGCTATTTTAAACCCCGCTAATGTTTTACACTTTAACATAACATCAGCTGACCAACGCATGGCGTCACCTGCTAAATGGCTTCTAATAAATGAGATTTTCTCTCGCTCAGACCAAGTTGGTGGAATCACATCTTCAAAATCGTTCCAGAAATCTAGCGGATGGATATTTTTATCTGGATCGAACCGCAAGAACTGCCGACACCCGATAAAAGTGGCGTTTGCAGCTACAACGTGTTGTACATTACCATTACCAGAAGTTACTGAAGCTACTTTACTCTCAATGTTAGCAATGTTAGTACTGATATTTTCTACTTTCATTTCAACATTATCTACTCTTTGCACAATATGAGTAGTGTCAGTTTTGATTGCTTCTACTTCTGCTTGACAGATGTTTACTTTTATATTAACATCTTTAAATCTATCTGAGCACAGTTCAGATTCCGCCTCGATCTTTTCTGTTAACTTGTGCTCCAGCTTTGCATCTTCCATTTGGAAGTCCTTGCGAACCTCAGCAACTTCGGATTTTACTGTTTTATACATTTCAGAAAATTGTTGAGCAACCTTTTTCTTAATATCCTCATGGTTGTAATCAATTTTATAATTCAAACTGTCTAGATCCTCTTTCAACTTATTGCAACCAGCCTTGAAGGTATCGTCCATTACCTCCAATCGCTTATTAAAATTAGTTTGACTGGCCATAATCTCATACTTTAATTCAGCATTACTGCTTTTGACCTCAGTTATTTCAGACTTTAATTCAGCATTGCTGGCAGCTATTGCTTGTAATATAACATTTAGATCAACAGCCCCAGCATCTTTGGGTTGCTCACTAGCTGGCTTTTTATCACACTCAGGTGACGAAAAACTAGCTCCAACACCAGAATCATCAAAACTAAATCATCAGAGAAACTATCATCCAATAAATTTACAATTTCTACTTTCTGCTTTACTACAGGGGTTTCTATTATTGAATAATTGCCCCATTTTACACTACGGTCAGGAGACAATACTTCATGTTTCACCTTAACATTACTACTTTCATTCATATTTACACTTGAACTGTTGTCTGGATTTACAGTTCCCTCAACAGACATAGGTTCTGATTTAAGTTTAACCTCAGCTTCTTTTGACGGTTCCATCGCCGACAGTCTTTAGTGCAGGTTAGTAAAATTTTTAACAGCTTTTCACTTAACTTAGTTCCTTCTGCACGACGTATGGCGTTGCCGGCGCGGCGTACCAGGATTCCTGATGCGACGTGGCACGTTGAACTGCAGACGGCTCTCCGACGGCTGTTGTATGTTTGCGTGGCCCGCAATTGCATGCTCTGCGCCGGCTGCTCCAGCGGACGACTGCGGTGCAGCGAGACTGGCTTCTCGCGATGCCGGCAGCACCGCTAGACTCAGTGCCAGCTCCGTCAATCCAGATGTGTTGTTAATCCAATTGCGTCGTCCACATTCACACGTAACACATTCACTGTTCTATACTCAGTTGCATGTCGCATTTCACTCGCGAATCCGAATAGTTAAAAATCACTTTCACTTAGTAGATTTCCCGGCCGATGCACCATATGTGGGGCGGCGGGTGAGTTTGTTAAATAATCTACTGTATAAATGCTTGCAAGTTGAATCAGTTTCTGGCTTTTAGAATGTTGTTAATGCTGTCTTTCGCCGTTCTCAACACTGGCTCTCTATTTACTTTTTGGCACCCAGAAAGTGATTTAATAAAACATGGAACCAGTAATAGAGATCCTAGTGCCCACTTCATTTGAGATACCATTATAGCTGCAGCTTATAGCTCTGAGGAATTAGGAGATTGTCCGGGATTTCTAATCAAAAACGGTTTTCCAAAATAGTTGAGTATATTCTGAAATTCACCGATAAAAAAAAAACACAAGTATCCCTACAACCTAACTAACAGAACAGTTCAGAGTCTAATGCGCTGATGCAACTATAAAGTCCGAATTAAATGTCACAAAGAATACTCGCCATAATTTGATGAAAATATTTCATCAAACGCCACGCTAAATATTTGGTAGAATGTCTGTCCCGCGACGGCACGTGAAAATACGACAATACGCAAACTGAAACTACACTCCTGGAAATTGAAATAAGAACACCGTGAATTCATTGTCCCAGGAAGGGGAAACTTTATTGACACATTCCTCGGGGTCAGATACATCACATGATCACACTGACAGAACCACAGGCACATAGACACAGGCAACAGAGCATGCACAATGTCGGCACTAGTGCAGTGTATATCCACCTTTCGCAGCAATGCAGGCTGCTATTCTCCCATGGAGACGATCGTAGAGATGCTGGATGTAGTCCTGTGGAACGGCTTGCCATGCCATTTCCACCTGGCGCCTCAGTTGGACCAGCGTTCGTGCTGGACGTGCAGACCGCGTGAGACGACGCTTCATCCAGTCCCAAACATGCTCAATGGGGGACAGATCCGGAGATCTTGCTGGCCAGGGTAGTTGACTTACACCTTCTAGAGCACGTTGGGTGGCACGGGATACATGCGGACGTGCATTGTCCTGTTGGAACAGCAAGTTCCCTTGCCGGTCTAGGAATGGTAGAACTAGGGGTTCGATGACGGTTTGGATGTACCGTGTACTATTCAGTGTCCCCTCGACGATCACCAGTGGTGTACGGCCAGTGTAGGAGATCGCTCCCCACACCATGATGCCGGGTGTTGGCCCTGTGTGCCTCGGTCGTATGCAGTCCTGATTGTGGCGCTCACCTGCACGGCGCCAAACACGCATACGACCATCATTGGCACCAAGGCAGAAGCGACCCTCATCGCTGAAGACGACACGTCTCCATTCGTCCCTCCATTCACGAATGTCGCGACACCACTGGAGGCGGGCTGCACAATGTTGGGGCGTGAGCGGAAGACGGCCTAACGGTGTGCGGGACCGTAGCCCAGCTTCATGGAGACGGTTGCGAATGGTCCTCGCCGATACCCCAGGAGCAACAGTGTCCCTAATTTGCTGGGAAGTGGCGGTGCGGTCCCCTACGGCACTGCGTAGGATCCGACGGTCTTGGCGTGCATCCGTGCGTCGCTGCGGTCCGGTCCCAGGTCGACGGGCACGTGCACCTTCCGCCGACCACTGGCGACAACATCGATGTACTGTGGAGACCTCACGCCCCACGTGTTGAGCAATTCGGCGGTACGTCCACCCGGCCTCCCGCATGCCCACTATACGCCCTCGCTCAAAGTCCGTCAACTGCACATACGGTTCACGTCCACGCTGTCGCGGCATGCTACCAGTGTTAAAGACTGCGATGGAGCTCCGTATGCCACGGCAAACTGGCTGACACTGACGGCGGCGGTGCACAAATGCTGCGCAGCTAGCGCCATTCGACGGCCAACACCGCGGTTCCTGGTGTGTCCGCTGTGCCGTGCGTGTGATCATTGCTTGTACAGCCCTCTCGCAGTGTCCGGAGCAAGTATGGTGGGTCTGACACACCGGTGTCAATGTGTTCTTTTTTCCATTTCCAGGAGTGTAGATAATGAAAATCATTCCAGAATTAACACTTCACATAAAATGTTTTCATGGTTCCGCGTATCTCTAGTAACTCAATACGGCACCCGAGGCTGTTTGTAGCAGTGACACTGATGCGACGCCGCTCCCGACACAGATGGCGTGTCATTCAGCGTCTGGAGAGAACTGGGGCCTTTTTTCCTCGCGTAGCGTCCTTATATATAAAGCCGCGGTGCGGACGGCGAAGGGAACGCCTGATCTTTTCGGCTCTCTCGACTAGCCGCTGGGCTAGTAACGCACCATTTCAAGTTACATAATAATTTATAGCTTCTTTTGCTGATGGCCGATGAAGCTCTTACTTTAAACGTGCATTCAACACGCAGGTAAGTATTGATAATAAAATTTTGACGTGGCTAAGTTAAATACTTTGGGCGAGAGAATTAATTAAATTACACTGTACGCAGTAGATGAGCTCTGAACTGGCCCTTTTGAGATCCGCTATCGCTATAATTTTATAGGTATTCAAAAGGAACTTTTCACATCTTCATGGTCATAGCGGACCTCCAACCTATTTAAATCTAAACATCCTAGCCTTATTTATTAGCCTATTTAATCTATCTTGCTTCCTTCAGTTTTGAGATGAAAACCAGAAAATCATGAATTTCCACTAAAATCTTAATTCGTGAAATCCAAAGTACTATTTTTATTAAATCATTATGAAAGATGAATCTAAATATAAATTTTGAAGTCTCTAGCTCTTCTCTGTTGCGCCAATGATTTTTTCAGAAAAACGTCCAAATTTCGAAAATGGCTGAAGTTATCGAACTGATATTTAACAAACATTAATTTAGTATTATTGCTGACATGCTAGAAAAGTTTTAGTTCATTTGCTTGATTTTTAAAGTATTGCGCAACATTTATGACGTCAGAGCTAGTTACAGCAGACTGGCTGGCACACAATGGAAACTGATGTGAATTTACTACAGCGTGAGTAGGCTGCTTCCCTACATAACCTATTTTAATTTCAGATGACATCACAAAAAACATCGATAAAAACCCAGTAAAACCGTAAAAGAGAATGTAAATATCTGCAATTCATGTAATCAAATGTGACATAATGTAATAATTTATAGCTATGTAATGATGATGTAAACATGTTTATGTGTAACTGTATTATGTTTAGGCTAAGAAAATATGTTATGTGTATATGTATGATTACTTATGGTTTTTGAAAAATGATGTATAATGCAACTGTTACTATGTGAAAATTTGAACGATAACGAGTGCCAAAATGTGAAAAACTTAAAAAAAATTGCGTAGTGAACCACTGTTCACGGACATTAACGTACATTACTAAGACTGCAAATACGCAGAAACCTATGTGAAAGAAACTGTTAATGACATTCATCATGCATCGTACCTTTGTAAACGCGATGAACGATTTCTTTGATAAGTAACTACGAACATTTAGGTGAGCTATATTTAACAAAAAACTGAAAATGTGAAGTGCATAATTGGTGCATTGTCTAGTGACATTACTACAGTATCTAACTTCAAGATGTTAACTGGATTAAATGGTCACAACGTGCCTGTCCAGAAAACAACACGACGAGTGGAAGAATTTTGGTTGGAACTTCAGGGAATGGAATGTTCTCGAAATGTGACGGATCCACTTACCTGGACTATCCAAGGATCGATGCCAGCTATGTCTCGTCCGAAGTTCTGCAACCAAGCTTCCACGGAATATTGAAAACAAACTGCATATGGACCAATTACTCGACGGGTCACATCCGATCTGTAATAAACAATGCTTTTTGTCACAACGAACTGCATCACAACCACTATAGCAGAAATAGGAAATGGACATGCTTATGTATCAATTACGTTGTTATACAGCGATGTTACTGTGATCAAAAAACTTTACCACGACGACACTAACCTGTGAAACGTTACTGTGCAGCAGATGAATATAAACTGTAATAACGATACGATGTGTATAGGTCAACGCACCTGAAACAAAAAGATATTTTTCTTTGAAGCATTTCAATGCAATAATATGTAACCAAGAAAATTCAACAATCTAAAGTTGTATTGCATTATAACAAATATTATAATTTTAAAATTAAGTTACCTGTCATAGAATGTACTCTTCATATGTAATCTTGGTGGAATATTTTCTTTGTGCAACGACTAAGAAACGCGCGCGCACAAGAACAATATGAACTGCAATACTGTACCGCGTGATCTAAATTTACGATATAACGGCAGTGCCGGAGTCACATGATGCTCCTGCGCATGCGAGCACTCTATTTTGCCAACATAAGAACTTTCACGGCACACGCACGTCATTCAAATTTTGTATATAATATACTGTATAATGTAGGTCATGTAAATAGCTGTAGATAACTTAGATTTTCTTGTGCCTTTAGGTGAATCGCTCGCCTGCAGGTGTGTCCTTTCGCCTCGCAATTCAGCGGGCAATATAAAGGCACATTTGCATGCCGCGCATGGGTTTCCTCGGAAACGCTAAATCTTAATTAAATAATTAATCTCTGACAAATAAATAAAGCCTATGGCACAGAACGGCAGCGCTATGTTGATGACAAAACAAAATACAATTACGACACTCTTATGTTTGATTAAGAAGAAGTAGGTCTTGTACAATAGCTGGTGCGGGAAGTACGTATATTTTATTAACTGGCACACCGCCATATTTGACGTTATATAAGAACACTGCGAGTTGCAATCTCACTAGGCACTCGACTCTGTAAAGATTCTATATTTATGAAAGTAAGTTGAATTATTTAACTGTAGACTTATTCGTTGAATATATCTGATTTAACTAACTGTGTAAACTTTTTTATCTTTAGTAGACAGTCACCTCTGTACGACGAATTGACATGGCTGTCAAATTATTCTAATATTGAGATTTTGAGTCCGCACCTACCGCAGCAGTCTTTGGAAACGATTTAAATACGAAGTCCGATTATTTGAGTTACATTTCACGGTCAACTACGAATAACATTGCATTTACGAAAAAGCCATTGTCAAGCGTCTGATACCAAATAATTAAACGTCCACGTTCAAGATAAGCAAATATTAATTACAACCAGCCACTATCATACATATACAATAATTAATATTTTATTTTATTTTTTTATTTATTTATTTTATAGGTCGCGGGCTGGTGAGGCAGCGTGAGAGAAAGTGGACATCGCGGTGGCGTCCTCTGGTGCAGGCGGTATGAAGTAGACTCTGGACCTTGTGGTGGTGGACACAGTGGGTGCAGCCATCTTGAATAACGGTACATGTGTCATGTTCTGACGTAAGGGTGGTACCCTCTGCTGATGAGAGTATGAACTAAGCCAGTTGGAGTCCGGACCTCATGGTGAATACACTGGGTGTCGCTATCTTGGATTACGTCACGGATGAGAGCGCCCTCTGGTGGTGGCGATGCGTAGTAAGTCAGTTGAAGTACTGACCTTGTGGTGAACACATCTGCGTGGAATTGTTTAAATAAAGTCTTATGTCCAAGTCCTTTTCCCACGAATCCTTAGGAGGTGGTGGCAGTCTGGTGACTGAGGTTAGTACAAGTGTCTATTCTTTAGAGCTATTTTCTTAGCTTAATAGAGATATGGGAATTGAATTTTGTTTAAGGAGAGTAATAAAGGGATTAGTGATGATAATAAAAAGCCTAAAGATGAACTCTCACTTAAGATTGATAACCTGTCTGTGCACATAAGAAAAGTTATGCATGACGATCGTGATCCTGAGATGAGTAATATAAAAACCAGGGTTGAAAATATAGACAGAAATAGAGAAGCATAGCGTGAACAGAAAAACAGAAGAAGCTTTTGCAGGGATTAAGGATACACAGAAAAAAAGGAAGAAGTGATAAGAAACATGCATAGCGTGTTACTAGTTGTTTAAAAAACAGGGGAGTCAACATGATTCGCTTACCTATGAACTGGGGCATCAATTAGATTCTCTTAAAATGCAATACGAAGCTCAATCACTTACGACTAAGGAACAATATAGCTCAATTATGTTATTGGTAGAATAAATAGTCACAATCTTGAAACATCTGCCACTAATTCTGATGCCATTCAGTTGGTTCATCGTGCTGATACGGAAGAATTTCAGTCGCTGCAGCAGTTCAAAGGAGGACAACAAGATTTGAATGAATTATATGTGCATGTTTCTCAAATTAGAGAAGGGAGACAGTGCTAGCGGACTTCGTGATTGTCAATTGTCAGAATCATGACGAACAAGCGTGCTCATGGAATGTAGATGAGCCTACTCATGATTATCACTTGTTTCAGGGACAAAATTGACGTCATTCAACTTGTGGTGCGAAAGAGAATTCGTGTAAAAAAGGGAATTATAGTTTCGACTTCAGGCATTTTCTTACTGGTCGGAAGCTTAAACTATTGGGAGGGAGTGGCCACTTCGGCCATAAATTAGAATTAATGCAAACCAATCGACGTTAAACCATGCCACTGCCTATGTTCGACATCAACATGCAATATGCAGTAACCACTCACAGACGGACGTGACTGCACAGTTAATGGAGAGTGTATATAAAGTGTGTCAGGGGGACGTGCTAAACAGTACAGTTGTTGACTTGATGGTGGAAGCGGAGCGATTTATGTGACGTGCAGAAGGAAACGATAATTGGTTTTCGGGCCAAGGGTGGAAGCATTTCCAAAGTCGCTAAGTCAGTAAGATGCTCGCATACCGCCGTGGTTAAAGTATACCGTGCATCAAGAAATGGCACTCGAAAACCTGCGCCGAAGCAACTGTGGTGTACCACGGGCCATAGATAACAGGGCTGAAAAACGGCTATAGAGGTCTGCGAATAGACGCTCAACGGTTGAGCATCTGACTACCCAGATGAACCAAGGAGCTAGCAACAATATCTCCTCAATGACCGTTCAGCCCAAGTTGCTGTGTGTGAGCCTCCGCAGCAGGCGCTGAATCGTGCACCTGCGGCGACGAAGGCAGCTACTGACACTCCAGTACCGTAATTGGATGTCCACTGAGTGGCCACAGGTAGCCTTTTCAGATGAATCACGTTTTATGCCTCATCAGACAGATGGCCTTTGGTGGGTACGGCGTGAAACATCTGAAAGCGAACACCCTGCAACCAGGAGGGGGCGTTATAGTCTGGGGAATATTTTCGCGGTATTCATGGGTCATCTCGCCGTTCTGGATGACACAATGAATCAACACCAGCATGGATCTATCCTTAGGGACCATGTTTGTGTTTCCTCGGCACGATGACATCTACCAGCAGGACAATGCAACGTGTCACGTAGCTCACAGTGCATGTGCGTGGCTCGCAAAGCATCAGAATGAATTTACCCTTCTCGCCTGACCACCAGATTCCCCAGATTGAAACCCCATCGAGAATTTGTGGACCACCTGGTCGTGCTGTTCGCGACATGGATCCTCAGCCGCTGGCCAGAACACTGGCTCCAAATCGCTGTCGATTCCTTACAGAACGTCACTGTCTCACATCGGTCTGCGCTGCAAAAGGTGGCTATTCAGACTTACGACAGCTGGTCACGTTTATGTGACTGGACACCGTATATGGTTGTAATCTCTCATGAACATTATACTAAAAAAATAACAAATTCAGGCTTAGATATTAACAAACTGGGTGCTGACGACCAATATTAAAACTGAAAACATTATGCTGAATATTTTAATTTATAATAAGAGCAACTTCGCAACTGGTTCATTTTCTTGTGAATCGTTACAGATTTTTGTAAGCAATCAGCAAAATCTTTAAAATTAACATTTTCGCAAACACCCAACACAAAAGAACGTACATAACATGTACATCAGTTAACCTGAGGTACATCGAACTCTTTACATATACTGGCGCAACTAGCGCATTATATTTTACAGAATCAAGTGGTGACATCCTAAGTTCATCAGCGCATACAAAACCATCTGACAGACAACCCCATCGCCACCATCGCAATGAATATACCATACAAAAAAAGAAAAAAAAATGATGGACCACGAAGGAATTATCCTGTGCATGTATAGACTAACGAACGAGTACAGTTTCAGAAAAACTGGATGATTTATTCAGGAGAAAGAGCTTCACATATTGAGAAAGTCAATAACGCGTTGGCAAACATCTGTCCCTTACGCAAGCAGTTACTCAGCTTGGCATTGATTGACAGAGTAGTTGGATGTACACCTGAGGAAAATCGTGCCAAATTCTGTCCAGTTGACGTATCAGATCGTCAAAATCCCTAACTCATTGGAGCGCCTTGCCTATAACGCTCTGAATGTTCTCAATTGGCCTGAGATCCGGCAACATTGCTGGCCCCGTAGGGTTTTCCATCCCACAGAGAAACAATAGAAACTCTCGCCATCGTCGACTTACATTTCAGCAAGATAATGCCCGCCAGCACACGGCAAGAAATTCTGCTGTTTCCCGTCACGTTTGCCAAAGTCTACCTTGGCCAGCAAGGCCATCACGTCACTTCTCAATTGAGAGCATTTTTGACCGTTATGGGCAGGACACTCCAACCAGTTCGCGATTTTAACCAGTCAAATGGACACAGTTTCCCTCAGGAGGACATCCAACAACTCTGTCAATCAACACCAAGCCGAATAACTGCTTTCATAAGGGTCAGAGGTGAACCAACGATTATTGACTTGCTCAATTTTGTGATGCTCATTCTCTCGAGTAAATCATCCAATTTTCATGAAATTGTTTTCAGCCTCAGCTGAGCACCGTGCTAATGTGGGTGCTTACTCCACACACAGAGCAGCGAGGAAATGGCAGACTGAGAGCTGGTGACTCCACAGCGTTCATCTTGGCGCCACACTCGGTACACAGCACTGAGGTGCACAAGCCAACATCCTACACCAGACGCCCATTACTCTGCAATATCCTTGTGGGCACCATCCTCCGTGTACGACAATCCTTGTGCAGAGCACTCATAGTCGCAACGCTTATACACAGGCTGGCTGCTACCCGAGGTCGATGTGTTCTCTCCCTCGTTCGTAGGCAGACTTGTGACAGTGCGCGCACCAACCAATGCTGTCTCATTTCCGCCTCGGCCAGAGGTGACAAGCGCCACAGTGCACTCGTGGCAGGCCTCTCTCGTATCGTTTGCCAAAGATGTGCCCGAACGTCTCAGTGTTGTTCTGAAAAAAGACGGATCAATAACACTGGCGCTTGACTCGAAGCAAATTAACACCATTATTATGTCACAGGCAGATCAGCCTCATACTTTGGACGAACATTCACAGAAATTTCAAAGGGTTAAAGTCTTATCTACTGTCGATTTGCGAGCCAGTTATCGGAACACCGTAAGTCACAGAGATTCTGCATCGTCGTGTGTTGGCTCTTATGCGACAGCAGTGTGGTACCATTTTGATCAGGACAATGCTCGCGCACACACGGCACGTGTCTCTATGAACTTTCTACTCCCGTGGTCAGCAGGATTCCCAGATGTGTCTCCGACAGACCAGCTCTGATGTCAACTCCGTACCAGTGCCAGGTTGCCTCAGCAGGTTCCTTTCCAACCGTATCAGCGCATGCATTCAGGCCAAAGGTGTTGCATCATCGTACTGATAAGTGGGCTCATGCTATGGTTGTCACCGAAACAAGCGGTTTTCGGTTATATCGGTTTTTTGCACCCTAGTTTAACCTGACGATTAAAACCGTTCAAAATAACCGGATTCTGAAATAACCAATTTTCAGTTTTTTTATTCTTGTTATTTCTTGTAATAAACGCAGAAATCCAACAAAGATTGAAAAATTTTGACTCTGTTTCAAGACGCATAGAGTGAAAATATTAAATTAAATAGGCAAAAATGAAAAATTTCTTCGTCCACCGTTCGCCGCTTTTCTCGAAAAGTGATAGATGGTTGAATACTACAAAAAATCAGTACAGGTGACAGGTGGTTACATTAATGTGACTGAACAGTGTACATGCGACATAACCTATTTCATACTGCAAACTAAATTTTCATTAGCCCAGTCTGTGCATTTCCTCTGACAGACAATTTGTATCAGCACACATTAGCAGAAATTTTCAAATGACCATCTCTTCATCGTAGGAAATAAAACAATCAAAAATTAAATAAAAGGCAATTCTACGGTCCAGAGAAAAAGTAGATCTCTGACAATGTGTCAATTTAGATCGCCGGTTTGAAACTTGTTGAAAACCCAGGCTCTCCAATTTCAGGACGAAAACTTACAACTAACATAAATTGGTGGTCCGAAAGGTAATTTAGAACTATATGTTGTAGCCGAACGAAAATACTTTACCAATATAATAAAACCATTTATATTATGTTGTACCTTAACGATCGTGAGGCAGTCTTGCGTATGGCACGCTTCGTCAATAAGTTTATTTACTTTAGCGCACAAATATGGCGCCACAGCGTAGAGAACAAGATGAATGTCTACTTACCTGTAGTGAACAATATTGTTATACAATAATTACTCTTTGATGCTGTGTAACAGTGATTATTTATTTATGGACCGGTTTTCAGCCTGTTGGTCATCTTAACGTGATGACTGGCTGTTGCAACCTCGGAAAAAATAGCTATAGAACAGACAGAATAATACAGAAAATGTGAAATTCATCAAAATAAAGTTGATCTTAGGCAGAAACAGGCTGGAGCGAGGTCTGGGTGTCTCGTCTCAGTAACCTTGGGAGTGGTCTTTTCCACGATTACTTATTGGTCGTCGGCGTCGGCGTAAGCGTCGTTGTCGTCGATGGTGTTCTCTCTGAACTGAGAGCTACATTTCACGAGAGCTACATTTCCTTTGTGCCTCTTTTATAACGGTATCACGAAGACACAGTTCTCTGCTTTCTCCGTATCCGACGTAACATATTTCCCTGTGTGGGTATGAAATCGCGATTTCTGCATAGAACAGCAATCTGCTTCATGTACGAAACAAATGAATACTAAGTTTGTAATTGCTCAGAAACTGGAAATCGGTATTTGAAGAGTAAACCGTTGCTA
Source organism: Schistocerca serialis cubense (assembly GCF_023864345.2). NCBI lineage: Eukaryota > Metazoa > Arthropoda > Insecta > Orthoptera > Acrididae > Schistocerca > Schistocerca serialis. Next base: position 989,889,349 of record NC_064640.1, on the reverse strand, counting down.
AATTGATCTTTTCTAGAACCACGATACTTGCACCGTAAATTACTGCAATTCCTTTCGAAAAATAAATTTGAAACCGATATCACTGCAATTAATAGAGATATGTGAAGACTATATGTTTCCTTACTGAACAGTGTTTCATAGTTCGTTGTGTTGAAAAGATAATTACGATGTCTCAAATGGTTCCGGAAATATTTGAAGTAAACAGCTTAGCTGAATCACAAAGTGACAACGAAGAGTGACTTCACCGCATATCGTACTGCATTGAAACACACCACACTGAAGAATGAGCGAATAATAATAAAAGTGCACCAAATTTGGTGGCTGGAAATCATTAATGGAACGTGAGATAGGCTTGCAAGGGGGTTGGGGGGGGGGGGGGGGTGTCTTGAGAGGGATATCATTTTGAATTATGATTTATTATTTATTTTACATTACAGGTTACTATAATAATCGGTATCATGATGGTTCACATGCCTGATCTGTGCGTGTAATGAGAGCGATGTGAAAATAGCTTCTATAAAGGCTTTATTCTGCCAGCGTTGATCTATGGGACGAGCCTGAGGACCAGAATTAGGTGCGTACACGTGGCAAGACGCTCGTGGTCGGTTCGACTTGGGGGTGGCACCTGGCCACTACAGACGAATCAGCCTTCCAGGCTGTCAGAGGTGTTTATTTTATTTATTTATTTCATTAACAGTACCGAGTAACCCACCGCCTTGAAGTGTAAGGTGGGTCGGATGCTTCTGAATCCAACAGGAAACACTTCTCATTATTACAATGTTATTGGTATACAGTTGTTAATGCTTTTTGTATAATATAAAGGACATAGTATATAAAAATTTCTCTAAAGTTACAGCGAATTGAGTGCTAACAGTTGTTAAAATGGTTCTATATCATTTGTTTCTGTCTAGTTGACGAGAATATAATTTATACAATGCAAATGTCAAAGAAAAAGAAAAAGAAAAGTGTAATACAATGAGTGAGGTGAAAATAATTTGCAATATGTAGAGGGAGGTGATATACTGTATCTGGATGTGTAATATAACCTATGTAGCATGTTGGTTGGTAATGGCCTATTTCTACCTATTTCAGATGAGAAGGTCTCGATAGAACCTCGAGCTATTCTCATCTGAAATGATTTGTGCTTATGTATGTTTACTGTGTCTGTGTGTATTGGTACATTACTAGGCAAGTCAGGACACTACATGTAATCAGCAGCTGTTCGTCCTGTTGTTGGTAGTTGCGGTATATTCTATGTGACACTTTAGATACATACACTTGGTATTATACAGAATGAATATTGATTGAGCATTTGATACAAGGAATACATGAATTTTAGCTTTACATGAGAAATACACTTATGTTTGTAGATTCGTTAGTAGAAATAGAGTGTAGTTCATTGCTCAAAATGGCTCTCAGCACTATGGGACTTAACTTCTGAGGTCATCAGTCCCCTAGAACTTAGAACTACTTAAACCTAACTAACGTAAGAACATCACACACATCCATGTCCGAGGCAGGATTCGAACCTGCGACCGTAGCGGTCGCGCGGTTCCAGACTTTAGCTCCCAGTACCGTTTGGCCACCCCGGCCGGCGTAGTTCATTGCTGCCTGAATGCATTGTTCCTTAAATAACTCAATATTTTACATTTTTTAGTTTTATAGTTTTATATATACTTTATACAGAAAATACATTTGATGTACAAAATTAATTCATTGTAGCTTTAAACAGAGAAGAGAATATATTTCTGTCTACACATAATAAGACGAACAATACATGACTGATTGTGTGCAGTGTACTTTAAACACTATGCAATATGTCGTTGGGGAGTAGGAGCCTCGGAATAAAACTTCTTCGAGCCTTCTACTCTCAAGCGACGTTACGTTATTACTAGAAACTTAGTATTGGTGTCGGTGTTTGTTTGTTTAATGATTGTTACTGCCTGTTATGTTGTTTGTGACTGTGTTGTGACATGCAGTGTCAGAGGTGTCTACGAACTGCTTTCTGCGTCATCTGGCGACTCTTACAAGACAAGCTGCATTTACGAACTTCCGGATTAATACGGGTGCATGCCGAGAAGTAATACCTCCGGATTTTTATGTGAAAACTCTTAAAGCTTTTTAAATAAAACAGTCGTTATTAACTTTCTACATCTATTTCCTCCATGTCTACATATTTTTTCCTCAACATAAATAGTCACCTTGGCGACGAACACATTTCCGCCAACAAGAGACCAGTTTGTTAATATCGTCACTGTAGCACGTTTGACTTTGTTGTCTGAGCCACAACCTCACCTCTGCTTGAAGTGCTTCATCACTATCAAAGTGAAGTCGTCGAAAGTGTTGAAGTTTTGGAAACAAATGAAAATCGGAGGGGGCCAGGTCGGGACTGTATGGAGGGCGATCTATGACAGTGAACCCAAGCCGTCGGTTTGACGCAGATGTCGTAGCGCTCGTATGTAGTCTGGCACTGACGTGCTCAATGGAGAGGGTGTATCATGTGTGCACGAAATATTCGAATTTGAAACTCGATTACAACATGTTGTTTCTCGCACCCTCATAGTTACGTGACACACCGACATGTTACACCCTACAGGTCGGAGCCCTCTAGCGGCAGAAGACTGCAGATATGTAGACACGAACAGTAATAACGTTTGTTTTGTTTAAAAAGCTTTGAGGGTTTTCACATTCAAAATTCGAGGCCATTACTTTTCAGCTTTCGTTCTTACAATCCCACTAAGAAAACTAGGAGTTCAAAACGTCGATACATTCATCAAAATTCTGGCTATACGTGCCTAATTTGTACATTACATGATGAAATAGTTTCTGAGATGAAATACTCGTATGACCTATGCCAAAGCTTATTATGGGTTCCTAGGGGCCATCCTTGATATTACACATTGATCGTGCCAAAAGCCGAGAAGCATATGTATATTTTAGGTGTATCTTTTCTGTATATTATCTTTGGAATAAAGATCTTTTTCGTTGCTGCGAATTTTTTTCACAAAATTTCAATAACCAGCTTTCTCTTCCGAAGCCAAAAATATTTTGTTTGCTCCAACCTACATAGGGAGAAACGGTCATCGTTATAAAATAAGAGAAAACAGAGCTGGCACGGAAATATTTAAATGTTTGTTTTTCCTGTGCGCTTTTTGAGAGTGGAACGGTAAAGAAATAGTCTGAAGGTGAGTGGAGGAACCCTCGGCAAAGCACTCAGGTTTGAACTGCAGCGTAGTCATGTAGATCTAGATCTTCTGGCTCCCAGTCTGAATTTTACTGGCGAAGAATTCAACAATTCTGTTCCAGTTCAAAAACTGATTACAAATCTGTACGTTCCATCTGCACCGTCCATAGTTGTTGACGTTCAGTCACTCTACCGTATCCTCTTTTCATTGATGATATTTGTCACCAGAATATAAAGTATATTCCACTAGACATAGTAATCCGGTCGTTGGCTAGTGTCCTGTGTTCACAGTCAAAATGTCTGATATTAGTTAGAGTCGCCAATCTGTTGGGGTCTGTCTCGGGTTGTGGGCAAGCTATTTTCTGTGTGTACCATTGTAGTGTTCTCTTCCGACTAACCCCACATAGTCATCTGGGCGTTGTGCGTGTGTCCCTCTCAGAGGGCACGTGTTGCGTACCTCAGTTGCTTTCCTATCGTATTTGGCTGTTGCCAAATTATCACATTTCTGCGCTGTGCCGGGAGTTAACTGGTTTCAGCAGGATTGCTGCGAATGATTTTTCTATTTTACGCAGCCTTACAAGGCTCGAACGACACTCTTCTATGCGTGGATGATTTAACTTTTCAGACGAAAAATCTACACGCACACCCATGCCCGAGGGAGGACTCGAACCTCCGACAGGGGCAGACGCGTGGACCGTGACAAGAAGCCACAGACGCTCGGCTACCCCGCGCAGCTGACGTGGCTAATTGTCATCCATGAAAACTCCATCGTTGTTCGGGAACATAAAGTCCACGAATGGCTGCAAATAGTCTCGAAGCAGTTCATCTGGACCAGAGGACCCATTCCATTTCACGTACCACAGCCACACCATTATGGAGCCACCACCAGCTTGCACATTGCCTTGTTGACAGCTCGGTTCCACGGCTGCGTGGGATCCCAGCCGCACTCGAACCCTACCACCAGCTCTTACCAACTGAAATCTGGACTCCTCTGACCAGCTCACGGTTTTCCAGTCGTCTAGCGTCCAATCGATATGGTCACGAGCTCAGGAGAGGTGCTACAGGTGATGACGTGCTGTTAGCAAAGGCACACGCGTCGATCGTCTATTGCCATATCTCACTAACGCTAAATTTCGCCGCACTGTCCTAACGGATACGTTCGCTATAGGTCCCACATTGATTTCTGTGGTTTTTTCACGCAGTGTTGCTTGTCTATTATTAAGGACAACTGTACGCAAACGCCACTGCTCTCGGCGTCAAGTGGAGGTCGTCGTCCGTGGTGAGAAGTAATGCCTGCAAATTGCTATTCTCGGCACACTCTTCACCCTGTACATATAGGAATATTGAATTCCCTAACGATTTCCGAAATGGGATGTTCCATGCATCTAGCTCCAACTACCATTCCTTGTTCAAACTCTATTAATTTCCTTCGTGCGGCCACAGCCACGTCGGAAATGGTTCAAATGTCTCTGAGTACTATGGGACTTAACTTCGAAGGTCATCAGTCCCCTAGAACTTGGAACTACTTAAACCTAACTAACCTAAGGACATCACACACATCCATGCCCGAGGCAGGATTCGAACTTGCGACCGTAGGGGTCACGCGGTTTCAGACTGTAGCGCCTAGAACCGCTCGGCCACCTCGGCCGGCACGTCGGAAATCTTTTCACATGATCACCAATGTTCGGGGCTTTTATATCTTGTGTACGTGACACTATCGCCACCTGTACTGTGCATATCGCTATCCCGTGACCTGTCATTTCAGTGTACGCAGATGTTATGGCTCAAGAACGGTAGTTGCACGGCTCACTACTCGCTTGTGGCTAGGAATGCCCTCACTTTGCTCTTTCCTGGTCTTTGGAAAAAACGTGAAAACGTTATTGGGTGGCCTGCACGTTGACCTGTTTTGACGCTGTTGCTTTTATTTGTGGAGTAAACTCAAAGCTGAAGTCTGTGCACAAGTTCCGACGACCCAAGAGGATTTAAAACATCGCGTTGTTACAGTATGTGCAATGATTTCGAAGGACTCTGTATAGTCTGTCCAAAAGTTTTTGCAGCTGCGACTTCGAAGGTGTATTTGCAGTACACTGTGGGTATTTCGAACACTTGATGACGCAAATTTAATTTTAAGGAATTATTATGACTTTGTCATTTCCTGTTTGTTGCCATGATATAATTATGCAAGATCTGCCTTGGTTCAAATGGCTCTGAGCACTATGGGACTTGTCCGCAGTTCGTGGGCGTGCGGTAGCGTTCTCGCTTCCCACGCCCGGGTTCCCGGGTTCGATTCCCGGCGGGGTCAGGGATTTTCTCTGCCTCGTGATGACTGGGTGTTGTGTGCTGTCCTTAGGTTAGTTAGGTTTAAGTAGTTCTAAGTTCTAGGGGACTGATGACCATAGATGTTAAGTCCCATAGTGCTCAGAGCCACTATGGGACTTAACATCTGAAGTCATCAGTCCCCTAGAACTTAGAACTACTTAAACCTAACTAACCTAGGGACATCACACACATCCATGCCCGAGGCAGGATTCGAACCTGCGACCGTAGCGGTCGCGCGGTTCCAGACTGAAGCGCCTGGAACCGCTCGGCCACACCGCCCGGCTGTCTGCCTTGACTTTAAACACATGACACGAAGTTACTATCTAATAATATTTTTATAACTCTGTTCCCCGTTGTAGAAATCTATTCAATTTTTGTCGTACATCTTTCTTTCAGAGATCTGGCGAAAACAAGAGCAGTAAACTGCTGAATCATCCTTAGATCCAGCGTCATTTACTTTGCAGTTGGTGTATGCGTGCATGCGCATGTAACCAAATGCGATTAGTATCAGTTCTCGATTAAACTTTTCTCCACTATTTCACTTCTGTAAGTAGCTTACAAGTGTGTAAAGTGTAATGCGGGCTTAATACATCCTGTTAAAATTAATCTCTGTTTAAAGGTATTTTTCTCCACGCAAGGGATTCCAAGTGTAAATTATCGCACGAGGGCTACAAAAACACCGTCATCAACCACTTCACTCGCACATACACGCACAGAGTACTCATGAGGGAACGTCAAGCACAATTCCCAAAAGACGCAAATTGTTACCCTCAAATACTACGCAGTGGATTCCTGAATATACCACTATCCACCAAAAAGATGTACCAGAATTAACAAACACGGTGGATTTTAGTAAATAATGTCCGCGTTCATTATCCCTAGCATAACTGGTGGCAACTTGCTTACCTCTCACGTAACTGTCGTCCCAGTTGGTTTCTTCTCTGCTGGCCGCAGGCTCTGACGTGCGTGCAGGAAACAATGCTTAACGAAGCGTCAAACGAGAAAAATTCATTGCTATTAAAACTGAAAATACGAAGTACTGGGATGTCACTGGATTTTATTTCTATTTAAAAATGTCGAGAAAGAGATTCTGAGGGCCACCCTATCGTTAATATTCCTAACAAGATTCCCGATCATTAATCATTACTTTCCTAGCACCGGAAAGTCTCAACAATACTTCACACGATCTTAGAGTCAACGTGAGAGCGCACAAATATGTTTTTCGAAGCATATTTAACAATTATTCCGTCTTTACGCAGAGTTGCAATTCACTAGTTGGTTCGCGTGCTACCACATCGAAAACCGATCTTAGACTGCCTCAGATTAACACAATTTCGCACACATACATCATCCGAGGCAAATTTCGAACTATGTGTTCCATATTAACAGAATCATCCGTCGGTTCCTGGTGGAACAACATTATAATAATAAATGAAAAGCACCAGTTTGCTTTTGTTCTACAACTGTCTCTTCTTTTTTAATTGGTTGTGTATCAGTCTCCATGTTTCATACCTCTTGATGCAGCCTTGCCTAGTACTAATTTTATCTTATTTCAATAGTTTTGTTTATCAATAGAAACTGTTATGTAGGCATGCTATTCTTATTTTGTGCTAAAGGTTTTCCTGTCAACTCCATTGTTATTTATGTATTGTATGTTTCTACTTCACTCTAGATGTGTTACTTCTCTTCCAATGTGGTCTGCTAACATTTAACTTCTTTGGTGATAATACTCAGTAAATGCCTGAAGATGGCCTTGTAAGCCGAAAACCGGTTAGCAATAAAAATAATATTGTAGAACAAAAGCAAACTGGTGCTTTTCATTTATTATTATGTGTTCCATCTTTACATGAGAGCAGATTTTATACATAGCATCATGTGCCACTTCCTCGGGAACCGATTGTAGACTAGTAGTGAGCTATCTTTGCAGTTTGGCGCCTGCTCTCTCAGGGTGCACTTGTGATCGATCAATCCTTTCCATCAATAAACACTGACAGTAAGTAAAATTTGTACTTAGCATTTCCTGATGAATTGAGTGGTATTGTAATTATTATTAACAAGTTCTCAGTCCAAGTAACGGGTGGAGCAGTATATTAATATTTAAGGAATAATTATAATTGTTGTTGTCCAGTGTGGTTAGTGAATCCCCACTGTCTCTACTCCAGTACGCTACGGCTCTTACTCTCACGGCAGTTCTCACGCTATGTGACCACCTGGCGCGTCGTTCGTTAAGTCTGTCTTGTCATCCTACCTATTCGCTAGCCTCTCGTGACAAAATCTTCCTACACTGTGCATTTAAACATAGCAACAAAATGTAACAAAAGGGTGCAGTGATGTGCCACAAGGGCGCCGCCCCTACTCGTCGTCACCGCTTTCATTCAAATTTCTGGTATATTAAGGGTTTGGCCAGAATGAGAGTGACAGAAGTGGTAGCTGTAGATGCACAGGCGTTTAAAAAAAATAGCAGTGTTGGGGGCGCATGGGACAAATCATGAGCCTTTTGAGGTAGCGTAGTTACTATGTAGTGGTTGTCGCAGTGGAAAGAGTAGAGTATTCTAATACGACGGTCGTGGGGTCGAGTTCCTCTGGCGGAACATTTCTTTTTTTCAGTTTTTACATCATTTACACTGCAAATAAACCGAAATAATGCCAATATATTGTATTTATTAGTGTTTTCATAAAAGGCAAATGAAGGAAAGGCAAAGGTAAATTTGGGACTGCTAATAAATTTCCAGAAAGGGATCGTGAGGCGCACACTGTGAAATGGAATACTTATTTATGTATGTCTTAGCAACCTAGATGACGGTTCAATGGTTTTATTTCTGGAGGAAGTGGAGCGGTTGCACACATACAAAAAAATATTAATTCAGTTTAGGAAAACTCTTTAATACAGGATACTTAAACTGGATGCAATCCATGTCCACATGAAGACAATATGTATTTTGTATTGCTGAACACAATGATAACTGTTCATTACTTGAACGGCACTGAATGACTGTCAAATATGACATTCATTAAACTTAACTTTGGTACACCAGTCGTTCTAACTAACGAGACTAGCTCGCTGCTTGAATCTGCGGGCACAGTGGCTTCGATACCGGTGGATTCCGCCGCCGACGGAGACGCCGATCTTTTCAGATCAGTACGCCACTACGTGCGCGGTCACATTATAGCCGATCGTGCCTCCCGAACATACAGACTTCGGACGACAACCGGTGAAATTCACATCGGTTTGTTTTCTTCGGTCAAATCGACCGACGTTCTCGCATACGAAATATGGGGCTTGAGAAACTTTTTAGTCCAAGAAAGAGTGAGTTTGTGGCATCTTGAGGATGAAAATATCATAATCGCGTTATAGTTCGGAATATATGGACTGAAATGGCAGGTTTACTCGAAACCTTAAATAGGTAAAATTTTTATTGGAAATTTTGGGCGTGGATTACAACCTCAAAAAATAATTTGTTTTAAGTGAAAAGGGTAGCGTATCTTATATGCTTATAGCTAATGTTTTGGATATTTCTTGTGGTAGGTTGTTATTAGTCGCCTACAGATTCTTATTACTGCTTACAGTCGTTTTATATCAGTAAGTAGTAATTCTGGTAATATGAAGTGGTTTGCAAATGTGGTGTGCGGTATGTATTTCCACTTTTAAGTGTTCTAGGTTTTCAGAGTATCTTACGCTACACTTTATGCTTGTCTTTCACTCGTGTGCTAAATGAAAGTCATTGAAGGTTAATTGACGTACGTCTCGACAACTTTAAATAAACACTGCGAAACAGAATGATTATAGCTTGCTTGCTTGCTTGCTTTTCAAGGTCACCACGAATTATCTCGAATGTGTAACCGAACGTTTCTCCCGTCATCTTATATATTCGTAAAACTTGTCTGGTTATTCCGATAACTGAGGACAGAGTGCATAGTAATTCACATTCATTCGGTTTCTCTTTAATAGGAGAAGCCGCTATGCAGCGCTCGTATCCAAGCACAGAAGCGTCGTGGTATCCATCGCACTCCAAGAAGTTAAAATCTAACCTACTTCATACACAGAATAGATTCTGACCTAACCTAACCTTGTTGAGCCTGCCGAAAACTGAGGAACGAGATGGGACGCACTATGACAACGCTGTCGGCCGATGCTACCGGGCGACCTCTGGCGACTGTGTCTGACAACCGTTGCCGGTACCACTGTGAGCTCGCGCTTAGCTTCTGATTCCGTCGTGAGGTGCAAACTTTACTGTGGGACCTCACTCTTCGGACGACACCACACCTTTATTATTTTACAGTTGATGATTTACACGTCGTGGTTTGACATTCATCGTAAAGAAAAGGGAAGTTGTAATTTTCCCGGCCTCTTTAACACGCCTTGAACGAAGCATTTTTACAGTTACATGGTTGTTTTAAAGGTTCCACAGAAAAATCAACTTGGTTTTAAGTCATTGTAGATTCTCTCTCAGCACACATTTTGGCAACAAATCATGTGTAACGGAACATGTCGCTAGATATTAGCGAGGATAGTTGGTAGTGTACAATGGAATGTAGTTTGATGCAGTCTCCTCGGGATGTGATTTATTTTTCTCTATCGATGAGATGAGAGCAGTTTTGAAGCTTCTCGATCAAATTATTTACCTGATCATAAAAACATACCTCGCAGAGTTGCGCCAGCGGAATGCATTTGGGGGGAAACACCTCATTGCTGAACGATGGCGATCCTACATCTTGAAAAACCTCGTTGTGCAACTGTGGATTTGTTTGTCCTCCCAACGAGCAAATTAACAGAAGAAATTTGTTCTCCCGCACATAGGGCTACATCACAACAATCAAAAATTTTGCTTTAAAGCTGTTGCAAGTTGCTCAGATTTTGACGAAGTAATGACGACAGTCTTATATCTTGTCGCGTACTTGTACACCGTTTTTTTGAAACCTCGGTCCAAAAGAGTCAGTACTCTATTGTAGGCATATGTAGACTGCTGGCAATAATTTTCCAGCAAGGATTATCCCATATCTGTCTGACTGTCAGATTAAATTACAATCCCTTCTTGTAACGTGATCTACACAGTCCTCGTGAACGCTCTAAGTGCAATCCACTTTTGGAAATTTATTTGCTGTTCCAAATTTTCCTTTCCCTTTCCTTTTCATGTCTTTTATGGGAAGTCTTAAATACAATACAATGACTAATATATCTGTTTATATGCTGTGTAAGTAAATAAAAACTGAAAATAAATGGTTCCCTCAGAAGGTCTCGACTCCACGATCATTGCACTAATGTTCTGCACTCTTTACGCAGCGCCAACCACTGCATCGAAAATACGGAACGCAAATGGCTCATGCCTCGGCCGCCAAAAACACTGTTTCTTTTTCTTAAGAAAAAAGACGCTTGCCAGTCTAGACCTTTCAATCCTGTCATTTTCATTTCTAGCGTAGCCTTGCATATAATATACGTCTGGACCAAATATGTGCTGAAGAGTAGGGCCGGTCCCCGTGTTAACTGCACTGCAGCAGAGCGGCGCGGCACGACGCGACCAAATATTGTTTCATGAGTATGGGACAGAACGCACTAAGCTGCAGCGGAACTTGGCGGTGCCCCACTGAACAACTGTGACGAGCTGTGCGTCGTCGCGCAATTCCGTTATCGCTAGTGTGGTGTAGCGAATGTCGCGTCATTGCACGTCATTCAAATCGTACCCTTTGGACGTGCGAAACGATAGTTTCTCCACCAAAATGGCGTTAGACGAGAAAAAGTTAATTGAGTGGGTAAGTGGATATCCAGAATTATATGACCTTCAGAATGAGCATTATATGAATAACACCAGGAAAAGTAACATATTTAAGGAAACTGCCAAGGAAATGGAGTAAACATAATGTTCGAATACCTTGAACTAACATTTTTATTTGGTGTGACGGACGATTAAGTCTTTACTTTTTATGACTAGAGGCTTATTGTTACATTTTTTTACTGATTATTGTCTCTACTACGACATTCCCCGTTTACCACGTCGTTTTGCCAGACGAGCTACTTTGCGGCAATCGAAACGACCTTCGAATCTATTCCGTATCTGGATAACGTTGTCGTGTACATAGTTCCGCGTAGTCAGTGCGTACACACTTTTTCCACTAGAGCGCGCCCCGCTAAGCACAACAGCGCAGGCGCAGCGCTCGTCCGTCTCCGCACTACGAGATGGCGCTGTCTTAGAGACGCACCAAATTCTGCTTCCGCCGATCCGCGTATTAATATGTAACGCAGCCAATGAGATTGCTGCTAACGTAGAACCTTTTCTCCTCGCAGATCACACTCGCGCAGTGATACCTGAATGCGCGAGGTATTATAACTAGAGGTGTACATGTCCCGCTTTTAACCCGCCCATGCTTGCCCGGTGGCCAGGCGGGCAGGCCGCCGCTCGTTGTCAACAGAACGAGCAGGCTGCTTCACTCCCAGCCAAGCCAAGCAGAACCCAACCCGGGCAGGCTGCGGGAAACCTGCTTGCCTGCCCATATTACTGCTGAGCTGCGCTACGCAGCCGTTTAGTCTGCGCGCGTCATTGTCGTATTATGAACGTTAATCAAAAGTTTTTATTTTACCTGAGCACCAAAAGACAAACCCCAACATTATATATATATGTATTAATTTCAGGTAAAAAAAATATTGGTTTTATTTGTATATTCTTCCTTTACGCGTATATTTCGGGCTTCTTATTTATATAAATAAAAATTAATTGCCAAATGTGTTGATAAGCGTAAAACTCAAGAACGCCTGGACCAGTTTGGCTAAATTTTTTTTGCTGTGTTCGTAATTCTCAGGAAAAAGTTTTTTATGAAGTAAAATTTTTCGAAAATCGACCGAAAAATTGGAAAATTTGACAAAAACTGAAAGTGCGTTTTCATTGTGTCCGTGTGTTTGTATTGCATACAATCTTGATGAAATTTTGCATACTATACCTTGAAACCAAGAGGAAGGTCACAGTCTACATAAAATTTCATATGGTGCATGGCAGAGGTTCCTTTACATAACGGAACTCGACAAATTGTACGTATTTATTCCGATCTTGATGAAATTTGGCACACTTGATATTCAAAGCAGGATGAAGGGCGCTGCCTGCTTAAAATTCTGAATGGTGCATGACGGAGGGTACTTTACGTACACACTTCTACACCAACCTACAATTTTATTCCGATCTTGAAGAAATTTTGCACACTTGACCATCAAGAGGAACATCACTGTCTACATAATATTTCGGACAGTACATTGAAGACTTACAAAAGATTTTGACATCGTTTGCGGGTTACCATGAAAGTTCACTATGTACGCATGTTTCCATGGAGAAGGTTTTTGAATATTTACATGTGCATGTATATGTATATATATATGTATATATGTTTATGTATATATATGTATATGTATATATATGTATATGCGTATATATATGTATATATATATATATATATATATATATATATATATATATGTATTTGTCTATGAGTATATATATATATATATATACTCATAGACAAATACATATATATATACATACATATACGCATATACATATACATATATGTACATATACATATATATACATAAACATATATAAATATATATATACATATACATGCACATGTAAATATTCAAAAACCTTCTCCATGGAAACATGCGTACATAGTGAACTTTCATGGTAACCTGCAAACGATGTCAAAATCTTTTGTAAGGTACTCTCTTCAAGATCATAGACATTTCGTTTAAAAGAAATGTATGTATATATATATATATATATATATATATATATATATATATATATATATATATGTATGTATTTCTTTTAAACGAAATGTCTATGATCTTTTTGAAATTTGAGAGCTGTCTGACACATTCACAGTCATCATGTTGGACAACTCGCGCACAGCAAATATCGTTTAACAGTTGCAAACCATTTTTGGTTGAGTGAACGTGTTATATTGGCTGCAAAAAACCTTGATGTTAACGAAATGAATTTTCAGATTCAAAATATGACACCTGGCGAATTGCTGACATACAAGTCGGTTTATTCCGTTACTAAATAAGATGATGTAGTCAACTATCCTACGGAATTTTTAAATTCGCTGTATTTCCCCGGATTACCGCCTCCCAATCTGTAATTAAGTCGGATCGGCAATCATGTTGCGAAAGGTAAACCAGCCACGTCTTTGTAATGGCACCCGGCTTGCGGGGAAGAAGTTAAAGAACAACGTAATCGAAGCCACAATTTTAAAAGGAAAGTACAAAGGTGAGGACAGTTCGATTCCAATATCACTAAGATTCCGACCGACATGCCATTCGACTTTAAACGGTTATAATTTCCAGTGCAGCTTACATTTGCCATGTCAATAGATAAATCGCAGGGGCAGTTGTTATATGTTTGTGGCATCAATCTTGAAAATCATGTTTTTCACATGGCTATTTGTATGTCGCATATTGCCCTGTCGGGACACCTTCAACTTCATTTGTTTACGCACCAGAAAACAAAACTATCAATGCTGCGTATCAAAAAGTATTGCAATAAATGCTACCTAGCAATAAACTTTGACACTGATTCACTGATCACCACAAAAGTTGACAGATATATATGAGTTTTCATAGATAGGTGAAGAGGAGATGAACTGAGGTGGCGGAATCCAACAGAGAGAGGACGAGGAGAAGGATAGAGGGTGGGGGGGGGGGGGGGGGAGATGGGCCAAGGGATGGGTTCAAAAATGGTTCAAATGGCCCTGAGCAATATGGGACTTAACTTCTGAGGTCATCAGTCCCCTAGAACTTAGAACTACTTAAACCTAACTAACCTAAGAACATCACACACATCCATGCCCGAGGCAGGATTCGAACCTGCAACCGTAGCGGTCACGCGGTTCCAGACTGTAGCGCCTAGAACTGCTTGGCGACTTCGGCCGGCCAAGGGATGGGGAGTGGGGGGGGGGGGGGGTGGAGGTGATCAAAGAGATAGTGGGAGAGGACTAAATGGATAGAGAGAAAATACGGGAGGGAAGATGGACTACGACAGTATGGAATAAATAAATGCCCAGGCAACGCAATGCAGTCTGTGCTGCACTTTTCAACACCGAAACGGATGGATATTTGTACTAAAGAAGTGAACCTCCACCCCCCAAAAAGAAGATTGGTCACCTCCCCAGAAGAATAAATTATCTACGCCCCTATTAACCACTGTACTGCAATGAGAACCAAATTAAGATTTTGGAAGTCTAGATTCTTTAACTTTAGTATGTTTCCGCCAAGTATGACACCAATTATATAAATATTTAACTACGTTTCCAGGATGTATTTTACTGGTTCTGTGAATTCATTCGAAGTTGGAAAAATCATTCTAAATTGCCAAAATGCATTTTAACAAAATCGAAGGACTTGTTTCGTATCCAGTTCGTCTAAAAACTATAGTACTGGGAATACAATGGCGACCCTGAGCCATTTTTCGCGGCTCCTACGTTTGCGTCATGAGAGTCCACACTTGTAGTCTAGGTCTGCATCATGAGGGACCATATTTCGGACCATCATGATGCAGACTAAGACGACGAGTGTTTACTTGCATGATGCAAATCTAAACGACGACTCTAGACCCTCATAACACAGACCTAAACGACGAGTCTGAATCCTCATGACGCAGATATAGACGCTGTGGAGAGTGGCTCAGAGTTTCCATTATATTCCTACTACAATACATTCATGGAAAAATACGCTCTTCATTTTAGGAGTATTTGTAGTGTCTAGGTCTTCAGCATCTTGACTCTGCATGTGGGATTCCCCTTAATATAGAAATACAAGAATAAAATTACATTTTGCAATGTGTGTGGAACTCAACAAAATAAATTGTAATTTAAACTCATAATGTGTATTGCCTTACTCCACAAATGAATATTTTATTTTGCAGAACACTTTTCAACATAAAATCTTTACAAATTTTCCTTCAGTTCCCCTGAAAGTATTATTTAGGCCAAACCATATACTCCTAAAAATATTTGGCTACTTTTGCAAACCCAAGTAACAGAAAATGGTTTACAAACAATAATTAATGTCACTTGGAAGGATTGAAATCAAAAAGTTTAGTCTAAAATAAAAATGAACTGTATGCATTACAAAATTTCTATCTCAGAAATTGACGCCCAGAAAGCACAAGAAAGAAATCTGCACTCTTAATTAGTAAATTTGCGCTCAAACTCATAGTTTCCCGTTCAATGTTCTACTGTATTTTCAATGTGTCTGCTGATTAGTGTTTGAATTAATTATGACGAGATCGTTAAGTCTGTCTGCATTAAGACGTGATCGTTTTTCGCTAATTAGGTTTCCAGCGCAACTAAAAATTCTCTCACTAGACGCACTATTTTTCTTGCCACACACGCAAGTCGAGGAAATCGTTGGGAGTTATTTTTCCACCACTGTAGAATATCTCCCTCGTTCACACAGTGTTCTTGCAAGTATCTGCTGACTTCATCATGTAGGAGAGGAGGCTCTTCTGCCCAGTCCTCAAATTTCGCCATTTTGTACGGCCCTGGATTTGTTTCTTGGTTGCTGTGATTGGGCACTTGTACTGAAACTGTACAGGTTCCAATTAATTTTTGCAGAATAATGTGAAGATCGTACTACACATAGTTGAAATTATAATAGGTTTTAGATGATGCTATCATTTATCGTCCTGTAAAGTCACCAGAAGATCAAAACTAACTGCAGGACGATTTAAATAAGGTATATATTTTTGGTGTGAAAATTAGCAGTTGGCAATAAATAATGACAAGAGCGAGGTTATCCCTGTGTGTACTAAACTAAGTCCGTTAAACTTCGTTTACAAGATCAACCAGTCAAATCTAAAGGCTGTAGATTCTACTTAATACCTCTGATTACAATTACGACCTACTTAAATAGGAATGGACACACAGAAAACGCTGTAGGCGTTTTAATGACAAAACACTCTTTTGGAGCGTTGCTACGAAGTTGGAGAGCCTTACTATTGACGGAAGAGGTCGAAAGAGTCTAAATAAGGGCAGCTGGTTTGGTATGATCGTAAAACAGGGGAAAGAGTGTCGCGGAAATTACACAAGAGTTGGGGTGGTAATCATTTCAACAATGGCGTTTTTTGACGTGGCGCGATCTGTATATGAAATTTCGATCACCAACTTACACCTCCGAATTCGAAGAGATATTGTTGAGTCCCATATACATTGGAAGAAATGATCATCAGAATAAAATACAAAAAAGCAGCGCTCAGACGGAGAGCTGTAGGTGTTCTATCCCGCGCGAAATTCGAGAAAAGGAGACAAATAAGTTGAAAGTGGTTCGATGAACCCTCAACTAAGCACTTGCGTGTGTCTTGCAGAGTAACCATGTACATGTAGATGAAGAATATATGCATTATCTTAGGAGCTTACCTTCAGCACACATCTGTCGTGCTGCTTGGTAAACTTCAATTTTTTCATCCTCGGTTAACTTTCTTAATGTGCGGTAGTTAGCCACCATAAACGATGCAATTTTATGCAACATACTAACGCACATTTTCTGTTCTAGGAAGGCATCAGCGGCTTGTTTCAAAGGTTTGATGTCCTGAAAATACATTTTCTCAACATACATATTTCACAAGTGGTTCTATAATATTCAGATGGAATAAAATTACAAACCTCTTCATCGTTATCCCGTACGGTACAGTGAGTTTTTAAGGCATAAAACCACGGTAGAACTAAATGTAGGGTTGGATCCTTGTCACTCTCTAGATCAACTGTGGCTTCTTTAAACGGCTTAAGAAATTCTATAAGCTGGCCAGTTATATGGTGGTCATAACCCAGCATCTTATCCGAGGCACCTTCATTATGTAAAACAGCCTTCACTGAATCAATCTGAGAATGGACTGAAACAAGCATGTCAAAATAACTATTCCAACGAGTTGAAACCCACTGCTTTAAAGATGAGTTCAGTCTCACACAGAGACCTCTTCTCTTGAAGTACGAAACCGTAGCCCGCACTGTATTAAGAATGGCTAATATATTTGGAACATTTTCTTTCAAAAACTGTTCGCTCAGAACATGTTTCAAGACTGTGTTTATACTATGAGCCATGCATGGAAGACGCTGATATACTTCGAGAGCTTTGACAATGTTAGTGCCCTGGTCTGTGATAAACGTAATTTTGGCAATGTCTTCACGAGAAACACCCATAGTTTCTAAGCCATCTTCCAACTCGTTTCGAATATTCGAGCCAGTTTTTGGGCAGTCAGGAAACGCAGAGCACATTAGTACATATTTATTCAAACGCCAGTCTGAATTTATGTAATGCATTGTCACGGACATGTAATGCACCCCTTTGTAATTGTCTGTCCATAGATCAATTGTACTGGCACATATACCAGAACGAATCGCATGCACTATATCTGGGAGCATTTTGCTGGGCACTTTATCAGCTAAGGTTTGAACTTTCCTAGCTACTGTCACTCGGGAAGGCATAACATTTTTAATATCAACTGAGCCATATTTTTTACCTATGTCGATCAGTGTCTGCCCTAAATTAAGGAATCCTTCTCCCTCTATACTGCTAAATGGTCTCAGGTCCTTAGCACACATTTCGACGCACTTTTCGGCCACTAAATCTTTGTCCTCTTTCAAGATATTTACGGAGTGAGGGAACTGCTTGTCAAATTTGCACACATGTCGTAACATACTCGAGGTTCCCGAATAAGTACTTAAGAGCTTTTTACATAGTTTGCATTGAGACACACCTACCGATTTATTTGAAGCGGCCTCATAAACACACGAAAACGTTTCCCATGCGGCACTTGTGCTCTGTTTCGTTACCACCATGTATTCGCCAGTTGTCAATTTTTTTTCAATCTCACTAAAGTTCGACCTATTCATTGTGCTGCCTCCACCGTTGCGATAAATGAACTGCAGGCTACTCTAGTCACGGTAGCTTGACAGCGCAACCTGTTGTCAGGCGCAGCAAGCTGAGCGGGTCCCGGTAAGCTTGGCAGGCTTGCGGGAACCCAGGTAGCCCGGGCTTGCGGGAGCCCGTATCGTCCGCATTGCCCACTATGCCTCAGTACACGCGCACTCTTGTGTTTACATCGCGGCAGGCTGACCTGCATGAATGGTTGCAGAGGTGCTAGGGGCAAGCAGGCTGCAAGGGGAATTTGTACACCTCTGATTATAACGAATGTACAGACCTCCGATTAGTCGGTCTGCATTAGTCTGTACGAGTCTGCATTTGTCTGCATTAGTCTGTACCAGTCTGTAGTCAAGTTTCAGTCTGCACCTAATAAGATTACCATATTCCTGTACATAGCCATGAAGATAAATGAATAGACACTTCGTCAAGTATCAGAGATATGTGAGAATAAGATTAACGTACCAAGACCAAAGGAACTTCAGATTATCAATTGTAAACAGCATCCAGAATCAAGTTACGTAAGGTTTATGCTTGTTATTATTTTAATAAATGTGTGTGAAAATTAATCAAGTTCTGTTTAAAGTTCGTCACCATCAATCTGCTACTCTAAGCGTGCAAGTGGCATTTCTATCCTTTGACCTAACGGCAGAAGATAAACACGCCACGATAAGACCACGAGACATATTGCTGACACTCGCCTACTTTGTTAGAGCGACAAGTCAAATAATCTGATGGTGTGTGTACCGAAGGTCTTACAGTACGCACACCACAAACGTTATTTACGAAATTCCGTCGTATATGAGGCATATAGAAGGTGTTTCCGGAAGAGTGTGCAAAAATGTAACAGGACATCGAGAATGCTCCACTGAACAATTTGAGGTAGAGAAACTGGGGTCCTGGGGTCGAGAAGCCAACTTAAGGAGATATGGAAGTAAACTAGTTTACCACTTTATCTAGCATTACTGTTTTCCAGCTTATTTACCCCCGCCCCCCCCCCCCCCCCCCCCGCCCCCGGCCGCACCCCAGAAGGTTCACCAGTCTTTGCTGAGTTAGTGCCCCATCCTTTATAGCATTTTTTCCCTCCAGTGCTGCACGTCTATCCTCTTGCTGTTCTTTTCCCCTGCCTTGGTGACACAGTCTGGGATATTCTTTGGAATGTCTTCTGCATTTTCAGCAGCCTGACATCAAAACAATCCCTCAATCTTTGTTTATTTCTTCGTTCCCCTTCTCCTATCCTTCCTCAGCTTCGGCGTATCACGTTCCTCTTTCTCTTCTTCCTCTCTGTGCGCTCCTGACGGCTGGCCCACGCGTCTGATGCGTAACAGGCGACTGGGTAACGCGTATTTTCCACCCCAGGTCGGCAGCTAGGGTCCACATGTACTCCTGGTGCAGGCCATGCCCAGGGAGGGGTGATTTCCTGAGCTGTTACCGTCGCAAATTGCCAACTGGTCCCTCTGTCAGGTGTTCGGGAAGTGTACTCTGAGGTGAGAATATTCACCCAAAGCGGGTGAACCCCTCTCTGAGGGGGGCTGCCAGTTGGAAGGAGCGCTCCATCGGAGGCGCTGGAATTATTAGGGGTTTTTCTCGCGATGTGCCAAACATCTTCTTCTCAGTCTATGTCTACTAACCGCAAACAGAATGAAGCTAACAATTCAAAGACTCTCCCCGGTACACCTCAGTTCCTCGTGATTTCACATACTGAAAACAGTCAGTCCTTTGCTACAGTTAATCCGTTTATTATTCAGAAAGGTGTTGATGCAGTTGCCAGCCCTGTGAAATCTTGCTCTCGTTTACGCAATGGCACTTTTCTTTTAGGATACTATTTGTAATTCTCAAACACAACAACTCTTTGCAGCCTCGCTCCTCCACAGCTATCCTGCTCGTGTCGAGGCCCATCGAGCACTGAATTCTTTGCGTGGTGTTATTTGCACTAGGCTGTGCGATGGTCTGACTGGGGCACAGATCCAAACTTACCTCTCTGATCAGGGTGTCATTACAGTTCATCGATTGATGAAAGAGGTAAATGCGTCCTCAGTTATCACACAAATCTGTCTCTCACATTTGATAGAGTAGTGCTTCTATCAAAGATCAATGCAGGCTATGACTTTATCACAGTCTGATCGTACATTTTGAACACGATGTGCTGCTACCAGTGTCATCGTTACAACCACACTCGAATGTCTTGTCGACACCCAGCCAAATGTATAACCTGTGATAGAGATTCTCACGAGTATGATTGCCCGCCTCCTTCTCCCAACTGTGTCAATTGCATTGGTGACCGTGCAGCTTCCTCCCGTGACTTTCTCATGATCTCGATAAGCAGTCCATCTAGGAGATCTAGGTCAAGGAAAACTTGCCTACCCTGTCGCTCGCTAGTTGTTGGCTAGTGGGAAATCCTGCGTTTTACCACGTAGCACTTACAGCACCATTCTTGCTACATCTCGCTCCAAGGACATGGCCACGCAGACATGTGACTTCAGATTGAGCGTCGCGGTTGTAAAATCGCCCAATGTCACGGTAGCTTCTCCATCTCCTTCTCCTCCCGCTGTGCAAGAAGACATCAAATTTTCGTCTCACGCAACGGAATGACCTGCTACACAACCAGCCAGGGTGCCGGAAGGATAGAAGGAATACTCCTGCGAAGTGTTTTTGTGTCCCTACAGCCTACGAACATCTGAATTGTCCTTTTCCAACCCCAAACGCTCCAAGAAATCCAACAAAGGCAAACGGTCTGCTCCTTCGCCATCTTGGAGATCTTCTTCAATTGTGTCACCACGTGATACTTTCACCCGGTTGACCCTCGTGTCGCCGGTGCGCAACGCCGACCATTTTTCTGCCCTGGACTCTGCAGACTGACGAAGAGAGATTGCTGACACCTCTGTAGATCTCATGGAGCAGGATCCTCCATCCTCTGCTCCCTGTAGCAGAGAGTCTTCGAAGGCCGGCGCTGGGCAGCAGCCAAGGAGACACCCCTTCACTATTTCCCACCTTCGCTTTCCCTGTCATGACTCTCCTCCAATAGAATGTTCGTGGTCTTCCATCCAACAAGAAAGAATAATGGCTGCTCTTGGAATCGCAACATCCACTTGTTTTCTGCCTCCAGGAAACAAATTTGCGTCCTCACGACCACTCGACCTCCCGCTTTTCTTTCCAGTCTACTTTGACCTTCCCCCCGAGGACGGCATTCTATCTCACGGGGAAGTCCTGCTCCTCATCCAGGATGATGTTCATAGTTAAATTATCTCCCTGAATGCCTGGCTGCAAGCTGTTGCAGTCTACATTTTCCTTCCTCGTTTCACCTTTTCCCTTTGTACCGTTTACATCCCTCCATCATTCGGTGTCACTAGGGCAGACTTGGTCCAGCTTATTGAGCAGCTCCCTCGTCCCTTTTTGCTGCTCGGTAACTTTGCACTCCCTGGTCCTGTCAGAGAGGTGCCCTCTTGGCTGATCTTCTCAATCATCTCAACCTCGTCTGCCTTAACACTGGAGCACCCACATTCCCTTCAGACTCCATGTACACCTATTCCCATTTAGACCTCTTGTTGTGCACTGCCCAACTTGCCCATCGACACGAGTGGTCCATTCTCTCTGACATGTACTAGAGCGATCATTTCCCATGTGCTATCCATTTGCTGACTCCTACCCCACTTATGTGCAGACCCAAATGGCAGCATTCTAAGGCCGACTGGAAGCTTTCCTCCTCCCTGGCGACCTTCGACGAAGAACTTTTCCCCAGTTGTGATGAGCAGGTGAAATACCTTACAAACTTTGTCCTTACCGTCGTAGCACGTTCCATTCCTCGCACTTCTTTACCACGTCGTGTCCCAGTCCCTTGGTGGACTGAGGCATGCTGCAATGCAATTCGCGTGCGGACACGTGCTCTCCACGTTTTTAATCGTCATCCTGCTATAGCGAACTGTATGCGTTATATAAAGTTGCTTGCGCAGTGTCGTCGCGTTTTTCGGGATAGCACTAAAGCTAACTGTATTTCGTTTACTAGTTCTTTTAATAATTCCAATCGCTCTTCCCTCATGTATGTCAGCTTCCGACAGCTCTCTAGGACCAAGGTCCATTCCAAAAGTTCGGCCTGAAGGTAGCAGATGATGTCATAGTGGACCCTATTATTATCTCCAAAATCTTTAGCCGCTTTTTTGGGAGATTTCTAACGCCAGCCACTATCACCCTGCCTTCCTATATTAAAACCGAGTGGAGGGGCTGAGGCGATACCCTTTTCTTCTCAGAATCGTGAGCACTACAATGCTGCTGTTACTGTGAGGGAGCTAGATCATGTTCTCACTTCATCCCGATCCTCCACCCCAGGACCGGACGATGTTCACATTCAGATGCTACAGCACCTCTCTCTTGCGAGCAAGCATTTTCTTCTTCATACGTGCAATCGCATCTGGGCAGCGGGCACGTTTCCAAGATGCTGGCGTGAAGCCACTATCATACCCATACCTAAAACCGGTAAGGTCAAACACCTTCCTTCTAGCTTCCGGCCCGTTTCTCTCACCAGCTGCGTTTTCAGTGTGATGGAACGTACGATTCATGCAGCTAGTATGGTGGCTCGAATCTCACAATTTAATAACCACTGCACTATATGGATTTCGAGAGCGGCATTTTGCAGTTGGCCATCTCGGTCACTTTTTCATCCCATGTCATAAATGTTTTCTGCGGAAATGCCAGACTGTGGCCGTGCTTTTTGATTTGGAGAAACCTACAAGACACACTGGAAGACGGGTACCCTCCGTACTCTCTGCACATGGAGTTTCAGAGGCCGCCTGCCCAGTTCCCTTCATGAATTTTTAAAATACAGAATTTTCAAGGTATGTGTGGGTTCTGTGTGGGCTGTAGTCCTCGTACCGCGGCCCGCTAGCTGTTCCATTCCCTCCGATGGTCTCCGTGTTGCCGTCTGTCAGCAAGTGGTGTCCGTTTGGCATCACCACTGCTCTTCCCTTTATGGGAACAAGCTCGGGAGAATAAATCTCCCCCAGCGCCTTGGCCGATCTCTTCTTGGCCCTCTCCCCGCGAGGAGATCACGTTAGCTAGGTTGCTGATCGACCACTGTCGTTTTAGCCATCGCTATTTTTTAAGTAGTGATTCCCCACCACTTTGTTCTCATTGTCATCAACCTTTGACGGTTCGCCATTTCCTGGCGGGATGTCCTTGTTTTACCACTTACGTTCTAATTTATGTTTGCCATCTGAGTTTTCGGCCGTTTTAGCGAACGACGCTTGGGCTGTCGACCGCGTTTTACTTTTTATCCCTCGTAACAATATGGCGAAGGAGATTTAATCTTTAGCTCAGGATCTCCGTTGTCTGCACGACGTATCTTATGGACCTTTCTCCAAGAGAAAGTCCCTGTTTTTAGCTGTCCTTCCTTCCGTCGATTGGGCTTAACATGTGGTCGCTTTTATCTCCTTTTTCGTTTTCGTGTTCTACGGTTTTGACCTGTGCGCTTATGACCTTAGTTGTCTATGCGTCCTGAAAAAAAAACAAGATAGATTATTTAAACTAACATGAGTACAGGTTTACAGGTACTGTACGTTTATTTAGATGCACACTCTCCATTTCCTGGAAGGAAACAAGGAGGATGAGGCTGAAGTCATGATGCCGGTTTCGTTTACTTCACTTGTCCGTAAAGTGGCTCTGTTGTATCGTGTTAGCTGGCCGCGGTAGTCTAGCGGTTCTAGGCACGCAGTCCGGAACCGCGCGACTGCTACGGTCGCAGGTTCGAATCCTGCCTCGGGCATGGATGTGTGTGATGTCCTTAGGTTAGTTAGGTTTAAGTAGTTCTAAGTTCTAGGGGACTGATGACCACAGTAGTTACGTCCCATAGTGGTCAGAGCCATTTGAACCATTTTTTTGTATCGTGTTTACCTTGTCCGTCGACAGAACGTGCTATGAATGAACGACATACGCATTCAATACTCAGTGCTTTCAGAGACGTTCAGTACAATACGATGGAGCAGTACTGGTATAGTTTCGTAGAACTCACTGACATGCACCTTGTGTATGGGAAAGTACGTTTTAATGCTTTCGTTGCTGAAAGGCTGTACGGGGAACGATATCCTAACAGGCATCATCCGTCACGACGAGTGTTTATTTTTCTTAATCCACGAATGTGGGAGACTGGTTCATTGGACAGAAGAACGAGGGACCTGGCAACATGAGGACCACTCGCACATCCGATTTTGAAGAGGAGGTGCTGGAACTTGTTGCAGCGGACCCCACTTCAAGTAATCGTCGTATTGCACGTAAAATGGGCGCTGCACATGCTAGGGCGCGGCGAGTACTCCACGAACAACAATTACACCCATGTCACCCACAACGAGTCCATGTAATGCTTGTGACTGATTTTGCACCAAAGATGGCATTGTGTCAGTGGTTGCTACAATAGTGGATTGATGGACCAGATTTCCACCAAATCGTGTTCTTTGATGACGAGGCCTCATTTGGTCGTGATGGTATTTCGAACAGCGGGAATAGCCATGTGTGGGATGAGGAAAACCGTCACGCTGTAGTAGAGTCACACCTTCATGTACGTTTTGCTGTGAATATCTGGGCCGGCATTATAGGCGACAATCTCATTGGGCCATATCTCCTACCTGAATACCCACCTGTACTTGAGGTTCGTAGAAAGAGTTCTGCCTGAGTTATTGGAGAACGTACCCCTGGCTGTTCGTGAGAGGATGTGGATACAACATGACGGTGCACCGCCTCACTTCAGTGTTGATGCCCACAACCATCTCAATGCTGTATTCCCTGGTCACTAGATTTGAAGGGAAGGTCCTATTCCATGGCCTGCGACGTCACCTGATCTGAATCCTTTTGATTACAATGTTCAACAATGAAAATGTAAATCGAATGAAAATAGCCAATTACTATCAATTCTAATGTGCTGATCGCCAATGTCACAAATAGAGTTAAAAATTAGCTCTAGTTTTCATTTTACGCTGTTTTATTACGGTGAGAATTATATACGGATTTTTATGTTAAGTTTAAAATCAAATATTATAATGGTTTGTCAAAGTCATAATAACTAGTAACAATGGATTATATTACTGTCCCTGGTCTCACTTGTGTGCAATATTTTGGATATAAACATTTTGATACCAGTTTTAGTTATCTTTTTGTCTCCCTCCTCTTCAACTTCAGTGACTTTATTAATGCATGTAATAATTTTTGCACATTTGTTTCCAGATTAACTACCAGTTGTTCAAGTTAACTGCTATTGAAGTGAACAAAAATGCCATGAGTATGCGTTAACAGTGCTGACACATTTTGCTATGTGTGTGGAAAGATGACATTTGCGTCACAAAAACAGCAAATAACTCCATTGATTTAAAAGCTTACAGTTGTTATTTTGGGTGCAAAATAGGTGATCAGGATAAACTCTGGGCTCCACATGTGATCTGCAACACTTGTGCCAGATACCTTAGCCGGCCGGGGTGGCCGAGGGGTTCTAGGCGCTACAGTCTGGAAGAGCGTGACCGCTACGGTCGCAGGTTCGAATCCTGCCTCGGGCATGGATGTGTGTGATGTCCTTAGGTTAGTTAGGTTTAAGTAGTTCTAAGTTCTAGGGGACTGATGACCTTAGAAGTTGAGTCCCATAGTGCTCAGAGCCATTTGAACCATTTTTGAACCAGAAACCTCAGGAATTGAATGCATGGGAAAGGACGTTCAATATCCTTTGCAGTGCCCATGATCTGGCGTGACTGCTATTTTTGTATGGTTTCTGCAATCAAGAAGGAAATATCTATGAAGAAGAAGCGGACAGTGATCTATCCTAACATTACATCTGCTATACGTCCAGTTCTACATGGGGAAAGATTGCCAGTACCTGAACCACCGACAGAGTACGATATTACTTCTGATGGGAATTCTGAATCTCCTGAACTATGTACATCACAAGATCCAGAGTGTCTTCCAAATATACCATCAACTGGTGATCCACAAAAATTGTCCCAAAATGAGTTAAGTGATCTCATTAGAGATTTGGAGCTCTCTAAAGCTAAGGCTCAGACTTTAGCATCAAGATTGCACCAGCACAATTTTCTACCTCAGAAGAGAGCAACAATTCACTCCTTTTTTTAACATGCAAGATAGTCTTCTGGCATGTGTAGACATAAATTGTCTAATGAAGGCCCTCAGAATTAATTAGAACCCTGATTATTAGAGACTCTTTATTGATTCGTCAAAGTTGAGCTTAAAAGTAGTGTTTTTACACATTGGTAATGAGCTTCCACCTATTCCAGATGAGCATAGTGTGCATATGAAAGAGTAGTACCAAACCATGAAAATTTTACTAGAAGCCATCAAGTATAATGACTTTCAATGGCAGATTTTTGGTGACTTGAAAGTGGTTGCACTGCTGTTAGGTATGCAGTTAGGGTATACTAAATATTGCTGTTATCTCTGTGAATAGGATAGCCGATCTCGTGCATCTCATTACAGTAAACATGGATGGCCCACCAGAAAATCTCTTCAACCAGGTATAAAGAACATTAAGAGTCAACCTCTAGTAGATCCTAAGAAGAGTCTGCTCCCGCCCTTGCACATCAAGTTGGGTCCCATGAAATACTTTGTTAAGGGAATGAACAAAGATGGTGACACGTTTAAGTGCTTAATGCAAAAATTCCCTTACATAAGTGATACGAAAGTAAAGAAGGGCATCTTTGTACGCCCACAGATTCGCGAGCTTTTTAGAGACCATACTTTTGATGGAATCATACAAGGTTATGAGAAGCATGCATGGGAATGTTTTAAGACAGCCTGTTTATAGTTCTTAGGGAAAGACAAGCAATAAATTACAAGGAGTTTGTAGATAACAGTTGTTATCTAATGAAAAACTTGGTTGCAGCATGTCATTGAAAATGCATTTCTTATGTAGTCATCTTGACTCCTTCCCCAAAGATTGTGGTGCAGTAAGTGACGAACATGGGGAGCGACTTCAAGATATTGCCACATTTGAGAAGAGATATGCCGGAAAGTGGAGCCCTACTATTTTAGCAGATTGCAGCTGGACTATCATAAGGGATGTTCCCGAGTATGTGTATAAACGTTAGTAGGGGGACAACCTATGTACCAGCGCACGTTGCATTGTTGCCAAATTTATTCAAGATGGCGGCGATGACGTCATCCAAGATGGCGGCATGTAGACTTGGCAACATCGCATGACGTCGTCCAAGATGGCGGATTTTGGCGGGAGAGTAGTCCAATTGTGCTACGTCCACTAACCTAACCTCAAGAAAAAATGGCGGGAAGTTTGAATTTTGGCCAGGAAATAGTCCAATTGTGCTACGTCCACTAACCTAAGCCTCCAGAAGAAAAAAAATGGCGGGAAGTTTGAATTCCAACAGGATAATGCATTCAAAGACCGTACTTGTCTTTATTATTATTATTGATGAACCATGGACCTTGCCGTTGGTGGGGAGACTTGCATGCCTCAGTGATACAGATGGCCGTACCATAGGTGCAACCACAACGGAGGCGTATCTGTTGAGAGGGCAGACAAACGTGTGGTTCCTGAAGAGGGGCAGCAGCCTTTTCAGCAGTTGCAGGGGCAACAGTCTGGATAATTGACTGACCTGGCCTTGCAACATTAACCAAAACGGCCTTGCTGTGCTGGTACTGCGAATGGCTGAAAGCAAGGGGAAACTACGGCTGTAATTTTTCCCGAGGGCATGCAGCTTTACTGTATGCATAAATGATGATGGCGTCCTCTTGGATAAAATATTCCGGAGGTAAAATAGTCCCCCATTCAGATCTCTGGGCGGGGACTGCTCAAGAGGACGTCGTTATCAGGAAAATGAAAACTGGCGTTCTACAGATCGGAGCGTGGAATGTCAGATCCCTTAACTGGGCAGGTAGGTTAGAAAATTTAAAAAGGGAAATGGATAGGTTAAAGTTAGATTAGTAGGAATTAGTGAAGTTCGGTGGCAGGAGGACCAAGACTTTTGGTCAGACGAATACAGGGTTATAAACACAAAATCAAATAGGGGTAATGCAGGAGTAGGTTTAATAATGAATAAAAAAATAGGAATGTGGGTAAGCTATTACAAACAGCATAGTCAACGCATTATTGTGGCCAAGATAGACATAAAGCCCACGCCTACTACAGTAGTACAAGTTTATATGCCAACAAGCTCTGCAGTTGATGAAGAAATTGAAGAAAAGTATGATGAGATAAAAGAAATTACTCAGGTAGTGAAGGGAGACGAAAACTTAATAGTCATGGGTGACTGGAATTCGAGAGTAGGAAAAGGGAGACAAGGAAACATAGTAGGTGAATATGGATTGGGGCTAAGAAATGAAAGAGGAAGCCGCCTGGTAGAGTTTTGCACAGAGCATAACTTAATCATAGCTAACACTTGGT
This sequence comes from Schistocerca serialis cubense, assembly GCF_023864345.2. Lineage (NCBI taxonomy): Eukaryota > Metazoa > Arthropoda > Insecta > Orthoptera > Acrididae > Schistocerca > Schistocerca serialis. Next base: position 989,860,567 of record NC_064640.1, on the reverse strand, counting down.
TCAAGAATCATGAAAGAAGGTTGTATACATGGAAAAATCCTGGAGATACTAGAAGGTATTAGATAGATTATATAATGGTAAGATAGTGATTTAGGAACCAGGTTTTAAATTGTAAGACATTTTCAGGGGCAGATGTGGACTCTGACCACAATCTATTGGTTATGACCTGTAGATTAAAACTGAAGAAACTGCAAAAACGTGGGAATTTAATGTGATGGGACCTGGATAAACTGAAAGAACCAGAGGTTGTAGAGAGTTTCAGGGAGAGCATAGGGGAACAACTGACAGAAATGGGGGAAATAAATACAGTAGAAGAAGAATGGGTAGCTTTGAGGGATGAAATAGTGAAGGCAGCAGAGGATCAAGTAGGTAAAAAGACGAGGGCTAGTAGAAATCCTTGGGTAACAGAAGAAATATTGAACTTAATTGACGAAAGGAGAAAATATAAAAATGCAGTAAATGAAGCAGGCAAAAAGGACGTCTCAAAAATGGGATCGACAGGAAGTGCAAAATGGCTAAGCAGGGATGGCTAGAGGACAAATGTAAGGATGTAGAGGCTTATCTCACTAGGGGTAAGATAGATAATGCCTACAGGAGAATTAAAGAGACCTTTGGAGAAAAGAGAACCACTTGTATGAATATTAAGAGCTAAGATGGAAACCCAGTTCTAAGCAAAGGAGGGAAAGCAGAAAGGTGGAAGGAGTATATAGAGGGTCTATACAAGGGCGATGTACTTGAGGACAATATTATGGAAATGGAAGAGGATGTAGGTGAATATGAAATGGGAGATATGATATTGCGTGAAGAGTATGACAGAGCAGTGAAAGACCTGAGTCGAAACAAGGCCCCGGGAGTAGACAACATTCCATTCAAACTACTGACAGCCTTGGGAGAGCCTGTCCTGAGAAAACTCTACCATCTGGTGAGCAAGATGTATGAGACAGGCAAAATACCCTCAGACTTCAGGAAGAAAATAATAATTCCAATCCCAAAGAAAGCTGGTGTCGACAGATGTGAAAATTACCGAACTATCAGTTTAATAAGTCACAGCTGCAAAATACTAACGCGAATTCTGTACAGACGAATGGAAAAACTAATAGAAGCTGACCTCGGGGAAGATCAGTTTGGATTCCGTAGAAATATTGGAACACGTGGGGCAGTACTGACCTTACGACTTATCTTAGAAGAAAGATTAAGAAAAGACAAACCTACATTTCTAGCATTCGTAGACTTAGAGAAAGCTTTTGACAATGTTAACTGGAATACTCTCTTTCAAATTCTAAAGGTGGCAGGGGTAAAATACAGGGAGCGAAAGGCTATTTGCAATTTGTACAGAAACCAGAGGCAGTTATAAGAGTCGAGGGGCATGAAAGAGAAGCAGTGGTTGGGAAGGGAGTGAGACAGGGTTGTAGCCTCTCCCCGATGTTATTCAATTTGTATATTGAGCAAACAGTGAAGGAAAAAAAAAAGAATAATTCGGAGTAGGTATTAAAATCCATGGAGAAGAAATAAAAACTTTGAGGTTCGCCGATGACATTGTAATTCTATCAGAGACAGCAAAGGACTTGGAAGAGCAGTTGAACAGAATGGACAGTGTCCTGAAAGGAGCATATAAGATGAACATCAACAAAAGCAAAACGATGATAATAGAGTGTAGTCTAATTAAGTCGGGTGATGCTGAGGGAATTAGATTAGGAAATGAGGCACTTAAAGTAGTGAAGGAGTTTTGCTATTTGCGGAGCAAAATAACTGATGATGGTCGAAGTAGAGAAGATATGAAATGTAGACTGGCAATGGCAAGGAAAGCGTTTCTGAAGAAGAAAAATTTGTTAACATCGAGTATAGATTTAAGTGTCAGGAAGTCGTTTCTGAAAGTATTTGTATGGAGTGTAGCCATGTATGGAAGTGAAACATGGACGATAAATAGTTTGGACAAGAAGAGAATAGAAGCTTTCGAAATGTGGTGCTACAGAAGAGAGCTGAAGATTAGATGGGTAGATCACATAACTAATGATGAAGTACTGAATAGAATTGGGGAGAAGAGGAGTATGTGGCACAACTTGACAAAAAGAAGGGACCGGTTAGTAGGACATGTTCTGAGGCATCAAGGAATCACAAATTTAGCATTGGAGGGCAGCGTGGAGGGTAAAAATCGTAGAGGGAGACCAAGAGGCGAATACACTAAGCAGATTCAGAAGGATGTGGGTTGCAGTAAGGGGCACAGGATAGGGTAGCAAGGAGAGCTGCATCAAACCAGTCTCAGGACGGAAGACCACAACACATCATTCACTAACATCCATTATTATTTATTATTATTTATTATCATTCATTATCATTTATTATCATTTATTATTATTATTTATTAATGACCTGCCTCCACTAGAAAATTCCCTCCAAATTCAAAATCCAACACGATAATGGCTGCAAAACTTTACTTTTGTTTATTATTATTATTATTCATTATTATTTATTAACATTCATTATCATTCACTGTCATTCATTATCATTCATTGTCATTTATTATCATTTATTATTATAGGCCAACCTCCACTAGAAAATTGCGCCAAATTCAATTTCCAACACGATATTCTCTCGAAAACTGTACTTCTACGTGTTATTATCATGTTTTCGCTGGACACGCTGGAACTTGTCGAGTTTGACTTCACAGCGGCCCCTTGTCCGTTCACCACGTGTATTCGTCGGCTCCGCACGTTTCCCGCCAAAATTGTCTGCCTCGGAGCTGAATCACACAACGGTCGACCGTCCCCTGAGCAAGTCCGAACCTGCAGTTACCGACCTCACACAGCCGTTCGCCACGTGTCCTTGTGCGATCGAGAACGCAGTGCTACACATTTGGTGGCAAAGTTTGCTCGACAGTGGAATCAGCACGTTTGGACCGCACTAGAACGCCCGCTAATTGACTCCCTCTCGCGTAATAACTGTACAATCGCTGCGCCACCGCACCGCTTACGTCACACATCCTCCACACACGCGACGGACATAGCCTTCTGTAAATACCTGGAAAATGACTCTTTATTTCAGACATAGATGTGTTCCAATTGACTTCTCCATGCTCACACAGCGAAAATCCAGAGCGCAGCTGACGTACGCGCGGCTGGCTGAGCCCGCTCCCTGGCCGGCTGACGTCAAGCCGTTTTCGGTGCCCACACAGCCCCCACGGCCAGCGCGCCAGGTTGGCGACGGCGAGTGGCGCCACAAACGGTCCAGCTACGTAAACATGCTCACCCGTCCGCGAGCACTTAACGCCGGACGCGATGGAACCTGTCGACATCGTACTGTACTCAGGATACATTTAGCACCAGAGTTTGACCGACAATGGAATCCACCATGGCCGTATAAGAGCGTGTTTGCTCGTCGCGAGAACGCTCGCTAATTCACTCTCACCACCCCGCTATATTAAATAATTCAATTTACAATTTCATATACGTATGCAAACGTGTTCAACTCCTTAATATCAACTACTTTTCGAGGACCAGACCGCCACCTCCTCCTCCTCCTCCTAGGAACCAGCGCCAAGTTTGACATCTGCCAGTAGACAAAGCTCACTCGCGCTTCCGCCACCAACCTAAGAAAATTGTTTCAAACTAAGCCACCAGCACTCAACCTCTTCCTACACGTTTCTGGTAAACAGACTCACCCTGCACTACGTCCATGGATGGCGGAACGAATTTACTTTATTTAGGAATGGAGTATATGTATCACACCGACATGCCCCACATCATACAGACCTGAAAAACACTCCTACATAACTCATTTATAATGTTCTACACACACGCTTGCTAATTGTAAACAGTTAAAAATAACTCATAGCACAGCCTACAGACATGCGAACCGCTCATAAATAATGCAAAACATTTACTTCCAAATAGCCAAACAACTGCTAATTTTCGGAAATAATTTCAGTGCATAGGCTGATGGAAGGAGGAACGAGTGTACTTTATTTATTTGCAACATATCTTTTTGAAACTTTTACTTCTCATCGGTTTCGATATGTAAGGCTGACATAAGGCAGTTTCTGAACTCCAGTAGTGCACTACACTTGGCAACACAACCACACCCATCAAGATATTCATTCCAATCCAGACCTGTAACTCCTCTACAGATAAATTTGTCCAGTTATTTGTCTACTCTCTCACATTCTGACCAGATTGCCGTTTTTGCGCAAAAACAGATCAGACTGCGCTGTGCTGCTCGGGAAAGTAAGGAAGGGCTGCACTCTATTTATTTGGAGCCCTTTTATTTAGTCGTGGAGTATATTTGTCACAAAACACCCGCACTGATCCCACTGTGGTCATCTGACACAGGCCACAAACACGTAAACAACTTCTAATTTCACCACACAATAGCAAACAGCTCTTAAATAATGCAGTACACAATATCAGCAGACGAGCTCTGTACTCTTAAACTCTCCAAATAAAGCACCGCACAGTGCACAGACATGCTCGCAAAATAGTGCAACTGACGCGCCCAAACACCACCAGCTGCCAAACCGACCAAAAGTCTCTGCTCGGCCTCCCCCAAACATGACCTCAACACAGTCGCATTCGCACCTATCACCGCCGGTCCTGGGAGCCTTCCGCAAGGCGTGCATGTACAAAGAGATACAGAAAACAGAGCAAGCGCTCTCCGAATGTGGAGGTGACTGGATGCGCCTTGGTTACATTTAGAGACAATTTTAGAACACAGAACGATAACTTATGTCGCGGTCGCATGGATGGATTGATATAAAATCGAAAGAAATGCGAAAACTGATTAGCTCATAGATATAAACTAACCTAATATACACCGAAATGCGGTGAAAATGAGAACGTACTTGCTTATCTTCTGGTTCGCAGGGGGAATTTGTACATGGAGTCAGGTATGCGGCAACAAGAGGAATGCAGGAAAACGATGACTTCGAAGCGAGCCGAATAAGGAAGGCAGTCAATTTTTTCTCTTTGAGTTCGTATTATAGTGTATGTCTACTGAGGTAGCGGTGATACACGCGAGTTGAATACTGTATTTGATGCTTATCAGGAGGACAGAAAATCATTCACGTCTAAACTTACTCGCATCTGTGTTAAATCATAACGGGATGATCGATTGAGACAGAGCTGCAACTAGGTACGATTCAAACGTTGACTCGTTTATTCTAGAGAAGGACAAGTTGCTGAAGGTAGATTATTTTTCGAGTATTCAATTTGGATGCTTTAGTCACGTGATATAGCCAGCGTTCTAGTCGTATGCGGCTACGTGTTCGGTATGTGGTTTAAAGCGCTGTCTACTTGCGATCGTTAACGTCGAACCCGTCAGTCATCAGAGGACTTCCATTTCATGTGTGATGAAGGTTGACACATTCCTCTAAATGCACTTTGATTTACGCGATCCCCACCCTGTCGTATGCTTGCTGTAAAATCGAGACTTCAGCGTCATAACTAAGTTAGCTGTGGGTATTTGTGAGGGGCTGTAATCATTGTGTACACACTTACCCGACAGACGGGTGTTTACTGAGTCGGTGACGGGATGAATTTTAATTTTCACATGTTGGACGCTGCTGTTATACGTATCTCTTTGCTTGTACGATGTACCGGCTGCTAATAATTATCATTTTTTATATACACGTGATGGAGTAATTGTATTATTTCTGACTCGTCATCTGGTGTGATCATTGGGCACTAGACGTGTCCGCAGGGCTATATTGGGCTCGTATCATAGAAAGGAAAAGTTTTACGATTGGGGTAGAGATAGCTCAGCGTAAGGTGACTGGGGAGAAGGATGTATGTCTGACAGGACGGGAAAGTAAGCGATCTAAGGTTATTGCCTGTTTTTAAGTGGTGAACGTTCTAGTCTTAGGAGTGTGTGTGTGTTTATGTTCTCTCTGTCTCTCTCTCTCTCTCTCTCTCTCTATCTCTCTCTCCCTCTCTCTCCTACCGGAACCGTCGATGCACCGATCATGGACTCTAGAACAATACTTTACACATGATAGATTGGATGATTTGCTTAAAAATCTATCGAACTACGTTGTGTATAAATATCGCTCCGTTCTTGTTCTTCTTAACTGTATGCTAATGAATTAAGGCACTTTGAGATCTGTTACTATAGATCGATATGGTGTGCTAAGCTCCAAGACTTGGTTACATTTCGAGAAATGTGGTGCACTTGGATGGATTAGGACTAGGGAAGCTCTATTCAGTCAAGAGGGGTGGAGAGTAGCTGTATTCGTCTGCTCGGTTGAGGAGTAATTGGGTAGCGATGTTGCGGGGTAGGTAGGTCAATGCCGAGGTGAGGATGGTCTTTTAATGTGAGAGGACTAGATAGCTCTGTGACTGCCATACGCAGAGAGATTGATCGAGTACTATGCGCGAGGTCTTAGAAACATGTATAGTGTTTTCTGGTATAATTTGATCGTCTTAATGTGTTCGAGAATTAAGTGTGAATGGACGTGCTGAGCAGTCTTCTATGAATGCGAAGTAGAGGATGTATGGTTTAGCTATGATACTGAAATTAAGAAAACAAGCCGTCACATGATTGGCCAGTGTTGGACTTGCTGTAAAATTTTCGCGCGATATTAGCTGTGGTGGATAACATTACAGTAGATCGGTGGTGTCTTATCCATCACATCTGTGCATTGGGTACGACATAATGATTGACTGACAATGCTTGCTTGAGTTGGGGGGGGGGGGAAATTTTGGTTGATGGACCGCAACTTCCAGGGTTGCTAGCACCGAACACGGTGATCCTGTACTTATGTGCAGAAATGACCAATAACTAGAAATTGAATGCAGAGTTATAAACTATTCGGTCACTGCGACATATGAGTTTAAATGTAGAGGTGGTCAATTACTTTCGAGGGAAGTGGCTACAACGCCAGCAGGCTCTTCTATCTTCCTTGTGTTGTGGGCGTCCTTTATTTAAAATCATTCAATGTTATGCTATGAATATGATTTATAAATGGTTCAAATGGCTCTGAGCACTATGGGACTCAACTTCTGAGGTCATTAGTCCCCTAGAACTTAGAACTAGTTAAACCTAACTAACCTAAGGACATCACAAACATCCATGCCCGAGGCAGGATTCGAACCTGCGACCGTAGCGGTCTTGCGGTTCCAGACTGCAGCGCCTTTAACCGCACGGTATGATTTATAAGGTGCAAGCTATAGTTTCCTGTGAGAGACCGTGCATCAGTCCGTGTTAATGTCTGTTTAGAATCAGATAATGACTTCGAAGTCGTGGCAGAAAGACGAAATGCTTGGCAGTGTGCAAAAGCGTGTTAGAAAACACTGTTTGAACAAGGGCCAGAGGCAGCTTCTCATTCGCTTAGAGTATGGGTGATCAAACTTTAAAGGGGTCTCTGCAGCGTGTGTGTATATTTAATATGATCTTGTTCATATAGGCATTTGTAGTTTGAGGTGTTGGATTTGGTGAGCTGTTAGGAATTCTTGGATGGTTGCACTCTGAGTTATTCGGGGGGGGGGGGGGGGTATTGTGAATTCCGTTTGTCCGCGCTGCAGGTGGATCGCATTGGTGCGTTCGTGAGTTTTTCACTGTTTGATGGTAGAGGATAAAGATGATAGAGTGTTGAGGATCTGTTGTACCTAGTTTGAGGCGTACAACATTGCGCACATTTCCGGCGAATGGTCAAAACAAGGTCCTGTTGTAGTAACTGAGATCGTTCTGTTTATAGACAGGTTGCAGAAGGTAATAGATATGTCTTTCTCTGACTTAAATTGCAGAGATAAGATAGGTGAAGATAAATGCATACTCATCTATGCTTAGAAAGGGAGAATGCTTTTTTATTATTAAGTAAGTTTTGGCAGGAGTGAATATCGTTTTATATATGCGAGTGGAAATTGTGAGCGAAGGGTGAATGATGTCGGGTTCGCTGGCTGGGGGGGATACTGTTTACATGTCCTGTTGGAGATGCAGGGGGGGGGGGGGGAGATAAATCTGCGCTATTCAGGAATCCATTTGTGCGCTGTATGTCGTTAGACAATAGCTGGAGAGCTGATATAGTGAGAGCCCACTTTAGGATTCTGGTCCTGGGGGCTGAGTGGACAGCTGTTTAGATGGACAGCTATGTGGCTTTGACATGCCGCTGGCGGCGCTCGGACACTCGCTTTGTAAGGCGCTATGGGATTAGTTTGAGCATTTAGTACTTGTTTTGGTGGTTATTGGATTAAGACCTGTAATATTGAAGGTCATGTCCTCAGCGGGACTGCTCTGTAATTGAGTAAGTGTGTTTACATATTTGAAGATATGTTTCGCGAATGGTGATGTTAAGTTGATGGCACACTTTAGCTATCACTGTAAAAAGAATAGCTGTCTGCTGCTGAAAGAAAGAAAGAAAGGAAGAAAGAAAGGGATGACCTTGCCCCCAGACCTGATGGATGAGTTATTAGATAAGAGCAAGTGATAGTTGAATGATGCTATGTGTTCGGATATAGCAGTCTCTAAACGGCGGGGCGAGATTTTTTTTATGTGGAAATTTATGCAATCTATAGATAGTGATATTCGACCGCTAGTGACAACAGTTAAGAGCGGAAAAATAGGTACAAATCGAGCGCTGGCAGAATGTTGCGGCAATGCTAATAATATTTAATTGAAGGTGGAGGTGGTAAATATGGACCAGGCTTTGAATATTGTCGTATGTGCTTGATGCTCTACATAAAAGTTTGACTCTTTAATTGCGTTTGGTGTTTCTGGGTGTGTGTAAAACTGATTTTGCTGTTGAAGGTGCGAGAAAGATGAGTTGATTGGTGTTTAGATAGAGGCTACGTTTGTAATTCGAGAAGAGGGGACGTGAATGGTAAATTGATTGATGGGCATGGTTTGTGGGGTGATATACGAGTGTCAAGATAGGGTTGAGGACGTTTGCGTATGTTGATGGTGGGACGGTGCGTGGGAGGTGTAAATTAGATCTTATTTTTAAAAAAATGTTGTAAAGTAAGAATAATATTGAGAAGGTTTTTAGATGGCTGGTCACGCGACGATGCGAATGCAGGGATGTGTAGTTATGGTTAGTTAAAGGGCCGTGTAATGTCGTGTGAGGAGCAATGTGCTGTATGCTACAGTGTCATAGGAGGTAAAGACAGGTGCTACTATGATGTGTCTAGCGTATGGAGGCTGCGCTTTGGAATTATGCTACGTTGATGTAGCTGACTTTCACCCGCGTTCAGTGGTCGCGGCTCGGGATCGCGGTCCTGGACGGACGTATGTGTGTGCTTTGACCGCTGACGAGCGCGTTGACCGCGCCAACTCACGCTTGCGGAAGCCGAGCAGGGGCTGTGCGAGGTCTGAAATCAGACGGAAGGGTGGCTTCACGATCCTGTGGGCAGGATGCAGAGTGGGGGCTACCTGCGCACGTCTGCTGAGTTATTTTGCGAGTGGATCTGCAGGCTCTGTTATGCATTATTTGGATAGTTTACGAGTACTGAGCGTATCTACACATCTGTGTGATGTATTATTTAGTAGCAGTTTGCTATAGTGTGTACTGAAATTATGATTGGGTGCGTGTCTGTGGGCTGTGCAACATGGCCCAGGGCGCATCTGGGATTGGTGTTTTGTGATAGCGTGATAGATACACTGTATGGTTAAATAAGATGTTCGAAAAAAATAGAGTGTTCTCAATGATTACACGCGCCTGCAGTGCAGATCAGAGTGATTGGTTTTCCGTCACCATCTCGGTTGCATGCGCGTAGTAAATGTTTTCCCGGCCGCGTTAATCGAGTGTGTCAACAAGCTATGAGCTATTCTGAGAATAGACGTGAAGGCAGGTCCAGACCTGAGACGCCGGCGGTATACGTGAGAAGAACAATGCAGCTTTCACATGTGTCGGCTGTCACGAGCGCTCGGAAGCTGAACTTGCCTGGAGACTCTGGAATCCCCTTCCCTGCCGACCGCACGCGCGCGCGGCCTGCCTTGGAGCGTAATCTAAGGCGCATAGGCGATATCAATTTCTCCGGTGATAGGTGCGAATGTGACGGTGTTGAGGTCATGTTTGGGGGAGATCGAGCAGAGACTTTTGGTCGGTTTGGCAGCTGGTGGTGTTTGGGCGCGTCTGTTGCACTATTTTGCGAGCATGTCTGTGCACTGTGCGGTGCTTTATTTGGAGAGTTTAAGAGCACAGAGCTCGTCTGCTGATATTGTGTACTGCATTATTTAAGAGCTGTTTGCTATTATGTGGTGAAATTAGGATTTGTTTACGTGTTTGTGGCCTGTGTCAGATGACCACAGTGGGATCAGTGCGGGTGTTTTGTGACAAATATACTCCACGACTAAATAAAAGGGCTCCAAATAAATAGAGTGCAGTCCTTCCTTACCTCCCCGAGCAGCACAGCGCAGTCTGAGCTGTTTTTGCGCAATAACAACAATCTGGTCAGAATGTGAGTGAGTAGACAAATAACTGGACAAATTTTCTGTAGATGAGTTACAGGTCTGGATTGGAATGAATATCTTGATGGGTGTGGTTGTGTTGCCAAGTGTAGTGCACTACTGGAGTTCAGAAACTGCCTTATGTCAGCCTTACATATCGAAAGTAAAAGTTTCAAAGTAAAAGCACGACTCACGCCCGGTCCTCACAGCTTTACTTCCGCCAGTACCTCGCCTCCTACCTCCCAAACTTTACGGAAGCTCTCCTGCGAACCTTGCAGAAGTAAAGCTGTGAGGATGGGGCGTGAGTCGTGCTTGGGTAGCTCAGTTGGTAGAGCACTTGCCCACGAAAGGCAAGGGTCCCGAGTTCGAGTCTCGGTCCAGCACACAAATTTAATCTGCCAGGAAGTTTCATATCAGAGCACACTCCGCTGCAAAGTGAAAATCCCATTCTGGAAACATCCCCTAGGCTGTGGCTAAGCCGTATCTCCACAACATCCTTTCTTTCAGGAGTGCTAGTCCTGCATGGTTCGCAACAGAACTTCTGTAAAGTTTGGAAGGTAGGAGACGAGGTACTGGCGGAAGTAAAGCTGTGAGGACGGGGCTTGAGTCGTGCTTGGGTAGCTGAGTTGGTAGAGCAGTTGCCCGCGAAAGGCAAAGGTCCCGAGTTCGAGTCTCAGTCCGGCACACAGTTTTAATCTGTCAGGAAGTTTAAAAGAAATTACTGTTTTCATAGATAGTGGTCTTTCTATTAATCGTTATCTAGCACGAGCACAATAGACAAACTGTGGATCCTGTTACACCATTAATATGCGCTTTTAATACACAAGAGGAACCCAATATTGTACAGAATTTGACTTGAATAGCAAAAGTAATTTAAACTTTCTATAATTAAGTAACTTTGTGAATTTTAACTACTTTCAATGGAGAGGGGCCCTTAATCTTGACCACTGTAGCGGAGCAAACTGAACACAATTTCAATACACTAAAGAAACAAGCCCTTAACAAGCATGAACATGTATCTTTCAGCAGTAATAGTTCTCAACTTTTACTACAGTAGAACACAACTTGATGTTGTTTAAGACAATAATTCACCTTTGGGTGATTTTCAACAGACTGCACTGTAATCATTCAATTTGCAAAAGTCTATAAGCCACAGTTTTGACAACATTCACTTTAGAAGTTGGCAACAAAATATTAACAAGCAGTTTTAATAGAAAAATTATTTTCAGCAAGCACCATTTACTGTATTCCTCAGTTCTGCTACATTAACTTTAAGTTAGTTTCTTCTTACTATCTTCAAGTGGCATTAATTAGTAAAACACTGAGCTTTAATGCTCTTTCAATAAGGACACTCAGTTGACACTTTAGCATGGGAAGGATCCTAAGTGGAAATGTGACAGAGAATAAATCAAGGTAAGTTTTCATAAATAGTCTACGACTGGGTGTTGTGTGATGTCCTTAGGTTAGTTAGGTTTAAGTAGTTCTAAGTTCTAGGGGACTGATGACCATAGATGTTAAGTCCCATAGTGCTCAGAGCTATTCGAACAATAAATAGTCTTTTGGTTCCTTTATTATTGAAGACAAATAAATCATCCACAGGAACTGATCCATCACTGTACATTTTTATAATTCCTTGGTTCCTTTTCAGTGATTGCGCAACGTGGTGGCGAGTGCATGTTGGTAGGTGGATTTCCAGGTAGAATTGCTGGACTCTGTCATTTCTTGGTGGCGATGATAGATACCAATTCCAGAATAGTTCCAGCTCTTTACCCATCCATCCGAGCCATTGAAAAACGTCAGGAAAAGCCTCTCTTGGAACCAGCACAATACACAACTTTTACATGAGCAGTTGATAGTTTGCTAGCTCGTCCCCGACTGACTCTTGATACCACCTTTCTACCCATACCCACCACATTTTGCGCGCTGCATGCTTCCGTTCCCGAGGGAACCACAACACCTTATACAATCAAAATAACTAAGAACCCTAAGTGAAGGTCAGCAGTTTACATAACAGCAAACAATGACTTTAAATAAAAAGACCAGTTACCCATATTGTTATTTCTAAAAAAAATTATTCACACAGAAATTACAATTATATACAGTAAGTTTTGTTCCCTTGAAATGAGGCAAATAATTCAAATGACAGCTACACTACATTACATAGAATCAAACCATGACATCAAAGTTTTTACAAAGGAAAGAGCGAAAACTTTTGTGCTATTAATGCAGTCAAACAATATTTACAATATCTTAATGATAGAAGGTAGAACAGACAAAACAGAAAAATTTATGTCAGTAGAGCTATGGAGCTCTGCTGTTACAGGCTGTGTACGTGAAAGAGACCTGGAGACACTGGAAGGTTTCAGATTGGTTATATAATGGTAAGAAAGAGATTTAGGAACCAGGTTTTAAATTGTAAAACGGTTCCAGGGGTAGATGTGGACTCTGACCACCATTTATTGGTTATGAACTGTAAATTAAAACTGAAGAAACTGCAGAAAGATAGCAATTTAAAGACATGGGACCTGGATAAACTGAAACGAACTAGAGGCTGTAAAGAGTTTCCGAGGAAGCATTAGGGAACGACTGAAAATTACGGGGGAAAGGAATACAGTAGAAGAAGAATGGGTAGCTTTGAGAGACGAAATAGTGAAGGCAGCAAAGTATCAAGTAGGTAAAAAGACGAGGGCTATTAGAAATCCTTGGGTAACAGAAGAAATATTGAATTTAATTGATGAAAGGAGAAAATATAAAAATGCAGTAAATGAAGCAGACGAAAAGGAGTACAAATGTCTCAAAAATGAGATAGACAGGAAGTACCAAACGGCTAAGGACAAATGTAAGGATGTAGCAGCATATATCACTAGGGGTAAGATAGATGCCGCCTATAGAAAAACAAAAGAGAGCTTTGGAGAAAAGAGAACCACTTGTATGAATATCAAGAGCTCAGATGGTAAACCAGTCCTAAGCAAAGAAGGGAAAGCAGAAAGGTGGAAGGAGTGTATAGAGGGTCTACACAAGGGCGATGTACTTGAGGGAAATATTATGGAAATGGAAGAGGACGTAGATGAAGATGAGATGGGAGATACGATACTGCGTACAGGATTTGACAGAGTACTGAAAGACCTAAGTAGAAACAAGGCCCCGGGAGTAGACAACATTCCGTTACAACTACTGATTGTCTTGGGAGAGCCAGCCACGACAGAATACTTCCATCTGGTGGGCGAGATGTATGAGGCAGGCGAAATAGCCTCAAACTTCAAGAAGAATATATAATAATTCCAACTCTAAGGAAAGCAGGTTCTAACAGGTGTGAAAATTACCGAACTGTCAGTTTAACTGGTAGAAGGCGACCTCGGGGAAGATCAGATTGGATTCCGTGGAAATATAGGGAAGCACGAGGCAATACTGACCCTACGACTTATCTTAGAAGCTAGATTAAGGAAAGGCAAACTACGTTTCTAGCATTAGTAGACTTAGAGAAATCTTTTGACAATATTGACTGGAATACTCTCTTTCAAATTCTGAAGGTGGCAGCGGTGAAATACAGGGAGCAGAAGGCTTTTTACAATTTATACAAAAACCAGATGGCAGTTATAAGAGCTGAGGGGCCCGAAAGGGGAGCAATGGATCAGAACGGAGTGAGACAGAGTTGTAGCCTGTCCCCGATGTTATTCTATCTGTATCTTAAAAAACAAGAAGTAAAGGAAACCAAAGAGAAATTTGGAGTAGGAATTAAAATGCAGGGAGAAGAAATAAAAACCTTGAGGTTTGCCAATGACATTGTAATTCTGTCAGAGACAGCAAAGGCCTTGGAACAACAGTTGAAACGAATGGACAGTGTCTTGAAAGGAGGATATAAGACGAACATCAACAAAAGCAAAATGATGATAATGGAAAGTAGTCGAGTTAAATCAGGTGATGAAAGAATTGGATTAGGAAGCAAGAGACTTAAAGTAGTATATGACTTTTGCTATTCGGGCTACAAAATAACTGATGATGGTCGAAGTAGAGAGGATATAATATGTAGATTGGCGATAGAAAGGAAAGCTTTCTGAATAAGAAAAATTTGTTTGCATCGGGTATAGATTTAAGTGTCAGGAAGTATTTTCTGAGAGTACTGGCATGGAGTGTAGCCTTATATGGATGTGGAACACAGACGATAAACAATTTAGACAAGAAGAGAATAGAAGCTTTTGAAATGTGGTGCAACAGAAGAATGTTGAAGATTAGATGGGTAGATGACGTAACTAATGAGGAGGTACTGAGTAGAACTGGCGAGAAGAGGAATTTTTGGCACAACTTGACTAGAAGAAGGGGTCGGTTGATAGGACACGTTCTGAGGCATCAAGGGAACACCAATTTAGTTCTGGAGGGAAGCGTGGAGGGTAAAAATCGTAGAGGGAGACCAAGAGATGAATACACTAAGCAGATTCAGCAGGATGTAGGTTGCAGTAGTTACTCTGAAATGAAGAGGCTTGCACAGGATAGAGTAGCATGGAGAGCTACATCAAACCAGTCTTTGGACTGAAGACCCCTACAACAACAAAGAGACGGTGACGTATTCCAAGCGGAAATGCTGTAGGAGAAGCTGTAGAGAGAATAAAAAGTGTCTGAATCTGCACCCTAAATATCGGACGAAAATGATCCTAGGAGTAAGAAGAGAGGGAGATGTCATCTTCGTGGAAAATGTTACGGCGTAAAGACAAGCGCCGGCACGCCAGTCGGGAACGAAAGAGAAAGATGGCTGTGAGAAGAAGTGAGCCAGTCGCACGCTGACCGACCCCTCTGCCCCTCTCCAGGACAACGCGACAGCAGCAGCCCCTAGGAGAAGAGAACATAAGCGCCGCGCACGACTGCTCACGTCTCGAACTTGCACCACCGGAGGGTGGTATGGGACTTCAAGTCCCACCGCCACACCTTCAACGTGTACTGCAGTGATGTCTTTGGAATGACATCTTTGTAAAATGGAACAGTTTTTAACATCCACCAAGACAGTAAGACGGTGATACTGAAGAAGCTTGTTTATTTCATAGGTCGCACTTTGCTTGCGACACATGCATGTAACATAAATTTAAGTATCGTGTTTGTTCATTCTGTAATAAAACTCATTAATACGATTCGTTTGAATGTTGTCTAGCGATCTGAGAAAGCAGGTTTCCTAGACACTCCGTATTCGATTACTGGGCAGGATTTAACAGAAAAACTGATAACAAAGCTTCAGAAAAACATCTTACATACACACATAGAAACTGTGAGTAAAAGTTAGGCATAGCGTAGAAAAATCAGCACACACATGATTATAGTATTTGATTATTGTTATGTTGCGCTATTCTGTTATGAAGTTTGAATAGTTAATACATTAAACGATTTAAATTACAAATTTATTTATATTTTCAGTACAGAAACGTTTGAAATTATACCTACAGAAAACAGTAAAAAAACGCGAACATCTTATGTGTATGTGCAAATAAACACCATAGCAGAGATATGCATTTTCTACCGTGATTTCTTGTATTCGTATCCCCTGTGGTGTGTGTACTGTAAGACTTTCGGTACACACACCGTCAGATTATTTGACTTGTCGCTCTAACGAAGTAGGCGAGTGTCAGCAATATGTCTCGTGGTCTTATCGTGGGGTGTTTATCTTCTGCCGTTAGGTCAGACGATAGAAATTCCACTTGCACGCTTAGAGTAACAGATTGACGGTGACCAACTTTAAACAGAACTTGATTAATTTTCACACACAATTATTAAAATAATAAAAATCATAAACCTTACTTAACTTGATTCTCGATGCTATTTACAGTTGACAATCTGAAGTTCCTTTGGTCTTGGTATGTTAATGTTATTCTCACATATCTCTGATACTTGACAAAGTGTCTATTCATTTATCTTCATGGCTATGTACAGGAATATGATAATCTTATTAGGCTCAGACTGAAACTTGACTACAGACTAGTACAGACAAATGCAGACTAATGCAAACTGAATAATCGGAGGTCCTTTTTTTTCTTTTTCTTTATTGTTATTTTAAACCTGTAAAACAGGCAGGCTGTCAGCAGCATTCTACCCCGCTCTTCAGCCACAGGATACACAAAGAGAAGAAACACTGAGAAGACATATAAGTGACAGAACGGTAGGCAATAAAACAGTAGACACATAAAGACAAACACGGAGCCGTTCACACTCGACGATAATCCACACTGCAAACTGTTGATACGACGCACAAACACTGAAGAAGATGATGGCACTGGTGAACGATGGAGTGTGACGGTGATCACTGAACATTAAACATGACGGCACACACGAAACACTGACGGCGGTGATCTCCAGCGCGTTAATGTCCACTTGCGTGTGCGAGTCCGGGGACCTGCCAAGAGGGGAACAGGGGTGAAGTGGGGGAGAGGGGAGAAAAAGGATGCCAATGGCTGAGGAGACGGGGGCAGGAGGAGAGGGACAGGGGAGGGGAAGCCCGGGGGAGGAGGGGGAAGAAAGGGAGGAGGGAGGGAAAAGGGAGAGAAGGGAGGGAGGGTGCCCAGAGGAGCAAGCACAGGAGGAGGGCGGGAGGATCAAAGTTGGTAGGAGGGGTAGATGGAGGGGAGGAGGGCAACATCAGGGAGGGGGAGCTGGCGGAAGCCACCTTGGGAGACGGTAAGGAGGGTGGAGAGATGGAGACCGGGTGGGACGCGCGAATACAGGCGCGGCAGCAGGTCGGAGGTCTGTACACTCGTTATAATACCTCGAGCGTTCAGGTATCACTGCGCGAGTGTGATCCGTGAGGAGAAAAGGTTCTACATTAGCAGCAATCTCATTGGCTTCGTTACATATTAATACGCGGATCGGCGGAAGCAGAATTTGGTCCGTCTCTAAGACAGCGCCATCTCGTAGTGCGGCGACGGACGAGCGCTGCGCCTGCGCTGTTGTGCTTAGCGGGGCGCGCTCTAGTTGGAAAGTTGTGTACGCACTGACTACGCTGAACTATGTACACAACATCCCCTTACGAAATCTTCACAGGATATTAAATGAATAATTTTGCTTGATATCGTCTGGCTAAGTATGACGGTCCTGGAATATGTAGATATTTTCTAGCGCGTACAGCGTAGACGGCAGTACAAGGCGACACTCTATACCGTGCAGTGGTTTATGGAACACACAACACACGATCAAAAATGGCTCTGAGCTCTATGGGACTCAACTGCTGTGGTCATAAGTCCCCTAGAACTTAGAACTACTTTAACCTAACTAACCTAAGGACATCACACACATCTATGCCCGAGGCAGGATTCGAACCTGCGACCGTAGCGGTCATGCGGTTCCAGACTGTAGCGCCTTTAACCGCTCGGCCACTCCGGCCGGCTAACACACGATCGCCTAGCATTAAGGGAAAAATCTGTGCTGATGTGGCAAAGCATCAACGAAGAGCATACATTCGCTTTTGAAGACGGCAGGGGGCTATGTTACACCAGGTGTTTCTTCTTGTACTCGGTCATCAAGCAGACAATAGAAATAAGAATGAATGAACACCTAGCAAACCGGGACAGTGTCTTCGATGTAGGGGCGATGTGGGATGAGGTGACTGCGCAAATACAATGAGAACGCCCTCTGATACGAACACTAGCAATGAAAGGCGCCGAAGCACCGCCGGCCCCCCACAGCTCCAATGAAATGAACGACTGTTGCTGAGGTGCAGCTGTGCAACTTTGAATTGTAGGCCACGCCTCCATTTATGACTCAACTTATTGGCCCATTCCTCAGTTGTCAGAGTACTACAGAACTGTGTGGAGGGTTCCATGAGGTACGCCTCGCAAGAAATGTATCGACAAGTTTTCGATTTTCTCGACACATGCACTATTATTTTCCATCCGCAGATCAGGAACATCAAATATCTCACAGTTTTCAGATTGTTCTATGAAGTGCGTGAAGCTCGTATCAAATGCGTGTTCATCATCATTTAAATAAGACTCGTAGGCTATTTCGCCGAATATCAGACTAAAACTCTATCCTAAGCCAAAGAATATCTGTTCTGTCGTAATATT
This sequence comes from Schistocerca serialis cubense, assembly GCF_023864345.2. NCBI lineage: Eukaryota > Metazoa > Arthropoda > Insecta > Orthoptera > Acrididae > Schistocerca > Schistocerca serialis. The sequence continues at coordinate 989,842,157 of NC_064640.1, read as the reverse complement.
TCCGTCTGTTATTGTCTCGGTTGTTTTCTCCACCATTTTCAGCAACAAACCATACACTTTCGCAATTTTTTTTTTCATTACATTTCTCTTCCTGCTACGCACAGGACTTGCAATATTTCTGGCTGCTACATTAACCGACGTGCCCCAAGTGGTTGGGACTCTGCTCCTTCTGATTTAATATCAGGTACGAGGTTCTGTACATTATTCGTAAAACGTCTCAAAATGCCGATTAAGAAGGAAGTGTGATTACGGTTTAACATCCTGACGACAACAAGGATGTTAGAGACGAAGTACAAGGTCTGAATGATTCGAGACAGACTCACGAAAACCTAAATCGAGATGGTCGGATGCATATTTGAATCTTCGTCCACCCAAATGTGAATAAAGCAAAATGCAGGAGTCTCGTCTTTTACTATGACTATAGTCATCCTACTGCAATGCACTGATAGGCAGGAATGTAAAAATGCTGGTCAGTTATCGAGCATACGAATTTTAGACGATAAATTGAAGCCCTTAGCGCAATAGCAGGTCTACATCTACGTTAGTATTCTGCTATTCACAATAAAGTGCCTGGCAGAGGGTTCAATGAACCTCCTTCATGCTGTCTCTCTACCATTCCACTCTCGAACGGCACGCGGGAAAAACGAGCACTTTAATTTTTCCGTGCGAGCCCTGATTTCTCTTATTTTTTCGTGATGATCATTTCTCCCTATGTAGGTTGGTGCCAACAGAATGTTTTCGCAATCGGAGAAGAAAACTGATGACTGAAATTTCATGAGAACATCCCGTCGCAACGAAAAACGACTTTGTTTTAATGATTGCCATTTCAATTGACGTATCATGTCTGTGACACTATCTCCCCTATTTCGCGATAATACAAAACGAACGAGCTGCCCTTGTTTGTACTTTTCCGACGTCATCCATCAGTCCCACCTGATGCGGATCCCACACCGCACAGCTGTACTCCAGAATTGGGCGGACAAGCGTGGTGTAAGCAGTCTCTTTAGTAGACCTGTTGCACCTTCTTAGTGTTCTGCCAATGAATCGCAGTCTTTCCTTTAATCTACCCACAATATTATCTATGTGATCGTTCCAATTTAAGTTATTTGTAATTGTAATCCCTAAGTATTTAGTTGAATTTAAAGCCCTCAGATTTGTGTAACTTATCGCGTAATCGAAATTTAGCTGATTTCTTTTAGTACTCATGTGAATAACTTCACGCTTTTCTTTATTCAGGGTCAATTGCCACTTTTCGCACCATACAGATATCTTATCTAAATCATTTTGCAAGTCGTTTTGATCATCTGATGACTTTACAAGACGGTAAATGACAGCATCATCTGCAAACAATCTAAGGCGGCTACTCAGATTGTCTCCTATGTCGTTAATACAGATCAGGAACAATAGGGCCTATAAAACTTCCTCGGGGAACTCCGGATATTACTTCTGTTTTACTCGATAACTTTCCGTCTATTACTACGAACTGTGACCTTTCTGGCAGGAAATCACGAATCAAGTCGCACAACTGAGGCGATAATCCGTAGGCACGCAGTTTGATTGGAAGACGCTTGTGAGGAAATCTAAAAATATGGAATCAATTTGACATCCCCTGTCGACAGCACTTATTACTTCATGAGTGTAAATAGCTAGTTGTGTTTCACAAGAACGATATTTTCTGAATCCGTGCTGACTATGTATCAATAAAACGTTTCCTTCGAGGTACTTCATAATGTTCGAATACAGTATATGTTCTAAACCCCTACTGCAAATCGACGTTAGTGATATAGGCCTGTAATTCAGCGGTTTACTCCTGCTTCCATTTTTGGGTATTGGTGTGACTGGAGCAATTTTCCAGTCTTTAGGTACGCATCTTTCTGTGAGCGAGTGGTTGTATATAATTGCTGAATATAGAGCTATTTTATCAGCATACTCCGAGAGGAACCTGACTCGTATACAATCTGGACCGCCGGCCGGAGTGGCCGTGTGGTTCTAGGCGCTGCAGTCTGGAGCCGAGCGACCGCTACGGTCGCAGGTTCGAATCCTGCCTCGGGCATGGCTGTGTGTGATGTCCTTAGGTTAGTTAGGTTTAATTAGTTCTAAGTTCTAGGTGACTGATGACCTGAGACGTTAAGTCGCTTAGTGCTCAGAGCCATTTGAACCATTTTTTTGAACAATCTGAACTGGAGGCCTTGCCTTTATTAAGTGATTTAAGCTGCTATGTTACACCGAGGATATCTGCTTCTATGTTTCTCATCTTGGCAGTTGTTCTTGATTGGAATTCAGGAATATTTACTTCGTCTTCTTTGGTGAAGGAGTTTCGGAAAACCGTTTTTAATAACTCTGCTTTAGTGGCACTGTCATCAGTGACTTCACGGTTCTTGTCGCTCAGTGAAGGTATTGATTGCGTCTTGCCGCTGGTGTTCTTTATGAATGACCAGAATCTCTTTGGGTTTTCTGCCAGATATCGAGACAGAATTTCGTTGTGGAAATTATTAAAAGCATCTCGCATTGAAGTACGCGCCACATTTCGAACTTCTGTAAAACTTTGCCAATCTTGGGGATTTTGCGTTCTTTTAAATTTGGCATGATTTTTTCGTTGATTCTGCAACAAGGATCTGACCCGTTTTGTGTACCATGGGGATTAGTACCATCACTTATTAATTTATGTGGTATATATCTCTCAATTTCTGTTGATACTATCTCTATGAAAAAATTCCACAACTTTTCTACACTTACATTATCAGATCAGAAGGAGTGAAGACTGTCTCTTAAAAAGGCGTTAATAGCATTTTTATCAGCTTTTTTAAATAGATTTACTTTGCGTTTCTTTTTGATGGCTGTAGGTGTTACGGTATTCAGCCTAGCAGCAACTTCCTCGTGGTTGCTAATCCCTGTATTCGTCACAACACTCACTGTTTGTCCAGGATTATTTGTTGCTAAAAGGTCAAGCAAAGCATGCTTTCGCAACCATTTACGCTTCGCGTGGGCTCAAAATCTAATTGTTTAAAATAATTTTCTGAGAAAGCATTCAGTACAATTTCGAACAACGTTTTATGCCTGCCGCCGGCTTTAAACGTATAATGTTTCCAGCATATCAAGGGTAGATTGAAGTCACACCGATTATAATTGTATGAGCGGGGTACTTATTTGAAATGAGACTCAGGTTTTCTTTGAACTGTTCAGCAACTCTCTGAGTCGGGGGGGGGGGGGGGGGCGGGGGGTCGGTAAAACGATCCAACTAATAGTTTAGTCCGAGTGTCAGGTATAACCTCTACCCATACTACACTCCTGGAAATTGAAATAAGAACACCGTGAATTCATTGTCCCAGGAAGGGAAAACTTTATTGACTCATTCCTGGGGTCAGATACATCACATGATCACACTGACAGAACCACAGGCACATAGACACAGGCAACAGAGCATGCACAATGTCGGCACTAGTACAGTGTATATCCACCTTTCGCAGCAATGCAGGCTGCTATTCTCCCATGGAGACGATCGTAGAGATGCTGGATGTAGTCCTGTGGAACGGCTTGCCATGCCATTTCCACCTGGCGCCTCAGTTGGACCAGCGTTCGTGCTGGACGTGCAGACCGCGTGAGACGACGCTTCATCCAGTCCCAAACATGCTCAATGGGGGACAGATCCGGAGATCTTGCTGGCCAGGGTAGTTGACTTACACCTTCTAGAGCACGTTGGGTGGCACGGGATACATGCGGACGTGCATTGTCCTGTTGGAACAGCAAGTTCCCTTGCCGGTCTAGGAATGGTAGAACGATGGGTTCGATGACGGTTTGGATGTACCGTGCACTATTCAGTGTCCCCTCGACGATCACCAGTGGTGTACGGCCAGTGTAGGAGATCGCACACCATGATGCCGGGTGTTGGCCCTGTGTGCCTCGGTCGTATGTAGTCCTGATTGTGGCGCTCACCTGCACGGCGCCAAACACGCATACGACCATCATTGGCACCAAGGCAGAAGCGACTCTCATCGCTGAAGACGACACGTCTCCATTCGTCCCTCCATTCACGCCTGTCGCGACACCACTGGAGGCGGGCTGCACGATGTTGGGGCGTGAGCGGAAGACGGCCTAACGGTGTGCGGGACCGTAGCCCAGCTTCATGGAGACGGTTGCGAATGGTCCTCGCCGATACCCCAGGAGCAACAGTGTCCCTAATTTGCTGGGAAGTGGCGGTGCGGTCCCCTACGGCACTGCGTAGGACCCTACGGTCTTGGCGTGCATCCGTGCGTCGCTGCGGTCCGGTCCCAGGTCGACGGGCACGTGCACCTTCCGCCGACCACTGGCGACAACATCGATGTACTGTGGAGACCTCACGCCCCACGTGTTGAGCAATTCGGCGGTACGTCCACCCGGCCTCCCGCATGCCCACTATACGCCCTCGCTCAAAGTCCGTCAATTGCACATACGGTTCACGTCCACGCTGTCGCGGCATGCTACCAGTGTTAAAGACTGCGATGGAGCTCCGTATGCCACGGCAAACTGGCTGACACTGACGGCGGCGGTGCACAAATGCTGCGCAGCTAGCGCCATTCGACGGCCAACACCGCGGTTCCTGGTGTGTCCGCTGTGCCGTGCGTGTGATCATTGCTTGTACAGCCCTCTCGCAGTGTCCGGAGCAAGTATGGTGGGTCTGACACACCGGGGTCAATGTGTTCTTTTTTCCATTTCCAGGAGTGTATTTCACATGAACTCTCTACTTCTATTTCGCTACAAGGCAAACTACCTCTGACAGCAATAAATACTCCACCACCAACTGTAATTAATCTATCCTTTCTGAACACTGTTACAACCTTTGAAAAAATTTCAGCTGAACTTATTTCCGGCTTTAGCCAACTCTCTGTACCTACAACTATTTGAGCTTCAGTGCTTTCTATTAGGGCTTGGAGCTCTGGTTCTTTCCCAACACAGGTAGACAATTTACAACTACAATACCAATCGTTTCTACAACTACCTTACTGTGTTTTACCTGCCCACTTTCTGACGGACGCCCCTTCTGTGGTTCCCTGAGGCCCTCTAACCTAAAAAACCGCCTGGTCCCTTCCACACAGCCCCTGCTACCCGTGTAGCCGCCTCCTGTGTGTACTGGACTCCTGACCTATTAAGCGGAACCCGGAAACCCACCACCCGATGGCGCGAGTCAAGGAATCTGCAGCCTACACGGTCACAGAACTGCCTGAACCTCTGATTCACACCCTCCACTCGGCTCTGCACCAAAGGATCACAGTCGGTTCTATCGACGATGCTGCAGATGGTGAGCTCCGCCTTAGTCTCGGAAGCAAGACTGGCAGTCTTTACCATTTCCGCTAGCCGCCCGAAACCAGACAGAATCTGCTCCGATCCAAAGCGACACACGTCATTGGTACCGAGATAGGTCGGAAAGAAGCTGCATTGTTTTCTCGATATGTTTTCAGAGACGTCTCATGCGATACGGAGAGGCTGGGGAAGACTGCAATCCCCCACAAGTCTTGGTTCATTTGGGCTACGGTAGGGTTCAGTTTCAGTATCCGTCCTTTTCGCCACTAAATGAAGACACGAACGGAAGCATAGCTCACAATTTGCATGGGCTCACTTACGATCGACTTTGGCTCTTTAGTTTGAAGCAGGGTGGGTTTTTTGACTTGCATAATCAAGTGGAACATTGCGGCTCATCTTTGAAATGGTCAGACAATATGTCAGACAGGGAACAGGTACCCGGGCAGCACAGTATGATTGGAGCGTAAATGTGATTATACGCCATAAGATGTAGGTCCACTGAACACTTCCACTTAACAGCCTCCTGATAGAAAACTCTGTCTCTCCTATTATCAACAGTAGAAAAGAAAATGCATCTTCGTAAATCGGACATGAAATATATACCTACTATTTTTCAACTATCTCGTGATACATACATTTATTACACTTAGTGATCTAGGCTTCCACGTGGATTGTAACTAATAATTGATGACCGTTTTAAGTAGGTAAGCAAGTATAAAATACTCCGGATTCCACCTGAGTGAGTTCGATGCAAACGTGAGAATTTTCAGTAACAGTCGCTGTGCCATTTTCTCGCTAATTAGGGCAGTATATGTCTCGAAACATCGTGCTTTTCCTTTACAATCACAGGACCGGAAGATCGTGAACTATTTACTTATTCTGTTGTTTGACATATCCAGATTTGGGCCTCAGACACTTTCTGACATCGGACCATGTATACTCCCACAGTTACCTTCTCATTCTTTAACAATGATAATACATAAGCTATTCTGTCGAAGGAAAGCCGACTACAACAGATACACAATTCAGCGAAATATGCAGCTCAGTTCAAAATAAAATCTAAACTGGGCAGATGTACTATTTACGAAGAAAAACAGCGGTTTTATTGCCAATAAAAGGCCAGTGAAGTTTAGTTAGACAAGTACAGGGTGACAACTGTTGAACTACATGAAATAAAATAGTCATAACTTCTGTGCAGTGCGGTTTGAGTTAGGACGTTCAAACTGCTTGGTTGACCGCAGGGCATGGTGAAAATTAGTACGTGCATGCATGGTTTGGTTCAGCGGCGAAGCCGACTTTCATTTGAATGGGTTCGTCAATAGGCAAGACAGGCGCGTTTGGGTGCTGAGAATCTGCATTTTGCGATCGAGAAGTCTCTTCACCCTCAACTGGTGACCGTGTGTTGTGCAATATGCAGTCACGGAATAATCGATGCGATATACCTTGACGGCACGGGGACTGCCGAAACTATGTAAGGTTTTGGAAGATGATTTCATCCCCCATTATCCAAAGTCACCCTGATTTCGACAACATGTGGTCCATGCAAGACGGAGCTTGACCCTATCAAAGTGGGAGAGTGTTTGATGTCCTGGAGGAGCACTTTGGGACCGCATTCTGACTCTGGGGTACCCAGAGGCCACTGGCATGGACCTCGATTGGCCACCATATTCTCCGGATCTGAACACGTGCGACTACTTTTTGTGGGATTATACCGAAGACAAGATGTACAGCAATAACCCCAAAACCATTAATGAGCTGAAAACAGCCATTCAGGAGGGAATCGACAGCATCGGTTTTCCGATACTTCATCAGGCCGTGCAGAATTTCGCTATTTGACTGCGCCACATCACCGCCAATGATGGCAGGCATATCGAACATGTCATAACCTAAATCCGAATATCTGTAGTGACATTTACATGTTGAATAAAGGGTGTGCACGCCTTAGTTGTAACTAATTTACATTTTTTTCATATAATTCAATAATTGTCACCCTGTATCTACGCAGAATGTGAAGTAAGTTTGAGTGAGCTAATCATCAATAGTCGTTCAAAAATTGTAGCTCTTTCCATTGGTGACTGGCTATCGTAGTGGCGGAATGCTCTAGTGGAAATTTAAAGAATAGTGTTTGTCGGTTTCCGTGTCATACTATTATAAGAGGAGGTGATTTCAGTTTCACAACTGGAGAGTGAGAAATGCATGAACATATAACATCTGCGAAAAGCAAAGATTCTGAATTAATTATGTATTCGTAAAAATTGTTGAGTCATCAGTTTGACAAGACATTTTGTTAGGACTATGTCTCACCTAGAGACCACCGAGCGGGGTGGCGCAGTGGTTAGACACTGGACTCGCATTCGGGAGGACGACGGTTCAATCCCGCGTCCGGCCATCCTGATTTAGGTATTCCGTGATTTCCCTAAATCACTCCAGGCAAATGCCGGGTTGGTTCCTCTGAAAGGGCACGGCCGACTTCCTTCCCAATCCTTCCCTAATCTGATGAGACCGATGACCACGCTGTCTGGTCTCCTTCCCCAAACCAACCAACAAACCAACCAACCTAGAGACCCCTTAACTATAAAAAATCTAAGTGCGTGTAGGATTTGCTCACCGAAGGTTCCGTACATACAGATACTTCATCCAGAATGGCGAAGATTATCAATATCCATACAGGCAAGATGTATCTCTGAGAGAAAAAACAGGACAGACACACAGTCGGATAACAAATGACAAAAAAATATTTTTTTCGTACGATGTAATTACAGTTTACCGGTTTTCGGATTTTTTTCTTTGCTTCTACTATGAAACGTTGCTTCCTGCCAAATATCTAGTTCAACGGGAAGTAAACTATACGTTTTGATGCGTAAGTGTATGAGTGTAAAATATATGAATTAAATGGTCGTTTCTTTTGATTACATTGACTCAGAAGCTTAAAGTTTTTAAGCCGCCAGGAAACTGTAGTCCTTAGTATGAGACATAAATTTGAACATGATATTTCCACCCGTTCCTGAGAGAAACGAGAGTTAACAGACGCACGTAAAGACAGTTGGACAACAAATAGGAAACTTTTTTCCTTGTGTTATAATTACAAACCAAAATTTTTTTGGATTTTTCCCTGTACACGTACTGTGAAACCTTGCTACATGCCAAATATGTAGTTCAACGGGAAGTACACTATGAGTTGTGATGAGTGAGTTTGCGAATATGAAAATATGTGACAGAAAAAGAGGTGTATTTTTACTGCATTGGCTCACACGGTTAAATTTTTTACACCGCCAAGGGACCACAGACCCTAGCGTGTGACATAAATTTGAGCTCGATACGCCTACCTGTTCCTGAGAAAAACGAAAGTCAACAGGTGGACAGACGAACAGACAGATGGACGGACGCCAAAGTGATCCCATAAGGGTCCGTTTTTACCAACTGAGGTTTGGAACAACAAGATCGAAATATTCGTTCAATTACTTTACAGGAAGAAATAAGCCCCATGTGGTGCGTGTAGTATTACAGGAACTACGGTCGGCAAAAAATGTTAGGAGAAGCAGAGAAATATTTTTGTTCCGAAAATAGAGAAAGAAAGTAACTGTCAGTCACTTGTGTAAGCACTAGCAAATACCCATTAACTTGGACATTCAATCTCAAAAAGCTATAAAACAATTACCGCAATAATACTAGTCATACAGTATACTACCGAACGAAAATATCCACGAACGATTTTTAGTAACGTTAGAAAATTGGCAAGAAACCAGAGCTTATAAACCGGTATTAAACAGATATATATAAAGAAACCATTTCATTTCTTGATCATTAGCGCAGGACTCGTTTCTGTGCTGCTCTGGTCAACGATGCATTAAAATTCTAACCTTCCTCTCATTATCCTCATAAAAGATTAAAAAAACTGCATTCGAACTTATGTGCCTGTTTCCTATACTAAATGCAGCTAATGCTGATGAGTTCATATAAAACACTCGATAAAGTTTAGAAGAATTCTGTAATTCCTATTGTTAGTTAAGTCAACCACACTGAAGTCCGCCCCCGGTAGCTGAATGGTCAGCGTGACGGATTGTCAAACCCCTGGGCCCGGGTTCGATTCCTGGCTGGGTCGGGGAATTTCCTCTGCCCAGGGACTGGGTGCTGTGCTGTCCTCATCATCATCCTATCATCCTCATCGACTGAGGTCGCCGAAGTGGCGTCAAATTGAAAGACCGGCACCCGTACGATTAAATAAACAAATACACCACACTGAAGAGCTAATAAAAACTGGTTCACCTCCCTAATGTCGTGTAGGGCCCCCGTGACCACGCAGAAGTGCCGCAACACGACGTGGCATGGACTCGATTAATGTCTGAAGTAGTGGTGGAGGAAACTGAGCCGCGCGGGATTAGCCGAGCGGTCTGATGCGTTGCAGTCATGGACTGCGCGGCTGGTCCCAGCGGAGGTTCGAGTCCTCCCTCGGGCATGTGTGTGTTTGTTTGTCCTTAGGATAATTTAGGTTAAGTAGTGTGTAAGCTTAGGTACTGATGACCTTAGCAGTTAAGTTCCATAAGATTTAACACACATTTGAACATTTTTTTGAGGAAACTGACACCGTGAATCCTGCAGCGCTGTCCATAAATCTGTAAGAGTACGAGCTGGTGGAGATCTCTTCTGAACAGCACGTTGCAAGACAATAACGTTCATTTCTGGGGAGTATGGTGGGCAGCGAAAGTGTTTCAACTCAGAAGAGAGTTCCTAGAGACACCTTGTAGCAATTCTGGACGTGTGGGGTGTCGCATTGTCCTGCTGGAATTGCCCAAGTCCGTCGGAATGCACAATGGACATGAATGGATTCAGGTGATAGACAGGATGCTTACGTACGTGTCACCTGTCAGAGTCGTTACTAGACGTATCAGCGGTCCCATATTACTCCAACTGCGCAAGCCTTACACCATTACAGAGCCTCCACCAGCTTGAACACTACCCTGCTGACATGCAGGGTCCATGGATTTATGAGCTGTCTCCATACACGTACACGTCCTTCCGCTCGATACAATTTGAGACGAGACTCATCCGACCAGGCAACATGTTTCCAGTCATCAACAGCCCAATATCGGTGTTGACGGACCCAGGCGAGGCACAAAGCTTTGTGTCGTGCAGTCATTAAGGGTACACGAGCGGGCCTTCGGCTCCGAAAGCGCATATCGATGGTGTTTCGTTGAATGGTTCGCACGCTCACACTTGCTGATGGCCCAGCACTGAAATCTGAAGCAATTTGTGGAAGGGCTGCGTTTCTGTCACATTGGACGATTCTCTTCAGTCGTCGTTGGTCCCGTTCTTGCAGGACCTTTTTGCGGCCGCAGATATGTCGGAGATTGATGTTTCACCTGATTCCTGGTATTCACGATACACTCGTAAAATGGTTGTACGGGCAAATTCCCGCTTCATCGCCATTTCGGAGATGCTGTATCCCATTGCTCGTGCGCCGACTATAACACCACGTTCAAACTCACTTAAATCTTAATAACTAGCCATTGTAGCAGCAGTAACCGATGTAACAAAAAAATGGTTCAAATGGCTCTGAGCACTATGGGACTTAACATCCTTGGTCATCAGTCCCCTAGAACTTAAAACTACTTAAACTTAACTAATCTAAGGACATTACACACATCCATGCCCGAGGCAGGATTCGAACCTGTGACCGTAGCGGTCACGCGGTTCCAGACTGAAGCGCCTAGAACCGCACGGCCACACCGGCCGGGACTTACAATCCTTGGTCATCAGTCCCCTAGAACTTAAAACTACTTAAATCTAACTAACCTAAGGACACCACACACATCCATGCCCGAGGCAGGATTCGAACCTGCGACCGTAGCGGTCACGCGGTTCCAGACTGAAGCGCCTAGAACCGCACGGCCACACCGGCCGGCGCCGATGTAACAACTGCGCCAGACACTTGTCATACATTTATGTGGATATGGTTTCCGTTCTTTCGGACATACGAATGTCTTCCACGAGTAATAAGTGTGTTGGATAGGGACACAACGAATGTAGTGTGTGGACATATAAGGTAAGAACATGGGCCTCGCGGGAGGCGTGCGCGAGATAGTTCCTGCAGTCGCACCATTGGCTGTGCCCTCGGTGGCTCCGATGTATAGAGCGTCTGCCATGTAAGCTGGAGATCCCAGGTTTGAGTCCTGGTCGGGGCACACATTTTCACCTGTCCCCGTTGATATATATCAACGCCCGTCAGCAGCTGAAGGTATTAATATACACTCCTGGAAATGGAAAAAAGAACACATTGACACCGGTGTGTCAGACCCACCATACTTGCTCCGGACACTGCGAGAGGGCTGTACAAGCAATGATCACACGCACGGCACAGCGGACACACCAGGAACCGCGGTGTTGGCCGTCGAATGGCGCTAGCTGCGCAGCATTTGTGCACCGCCGCCGTCAGTGTCAGCCAGTTTGCCGTGGCATACGGAGCTCCATCGCAGTCTTTAACACTGGTAGCATGCCGCGACAGCGTGGACGTGAACCGTATGTGCAGTTGACGGACTTTGAGCGAGGGCGTATAGTGGGCATGCGGGAGGCCGGGTGGACGTACCGCCGAATTGCTCAACACGTGGGGCGTGAGGTCTCCACAGTACATCGATGTTGTCGCCAGTGGTCGGCGGAAGGTGCACGTGCCCGTCGACCTGGGACCGGACCGCAGCGACGCACGGATGCACGCCAAGACCGTAGGATCCTACGCAGTGCCGTAGGGGACCGCACCGCCACTTCCCAGCAAATTAGGGACACTGTTGCTCCTGGGGTATCGGCGAGGACCATTCGCAACCGTCTCCATGAAGCTGGGATACGGTCCCGCACACCGTTAGGCCGTCCTCCGCTCACGCCCCAACATCGTGCAGCCCGCCTCCAGTGGTGTCGCGACAGGCGTGAATGGAGGGACGAATGGAGACGTGTCGTCTTCAGCGACGAGAGTCGCTTCAGCCTTGGTGCCAATGATGGTCGTATGCGTGTTTGGCGCCGTGCAGGTGAGCGCCACAATCAGGACTGCATACGACCGAGGCACACAGGGCCAACACCCGGCATCATGGTGTGCGATCTCCTACACTGGCCGTACACCACTGGTGATCGTCGAGGGGACACTGAATAGTGCACGGTACATCCAAACCGTCATCGAACCCATCGTTCTACCATTCCTAGACCGGCAAGGGAACTTGCTGTTCCAACAGGACAATGCACGTCCGCATGCATCCCGTGCCACCCAACGTGCTCTAGAAGGTGTAAGTCAACGACCCTGGCCAGCAAGATCTCCGGATATGTCCCCCATTGAGCATGTTTGGGACTGGATGAAGCGTCGTCTCACGCGGTTTGCACGTCCAGCACGAACGCTGGTCCAACTGAGGCGCCAGGTGGAAATGGCATGGCAAGCCGTTCCACAGGACTACATCCAGCATCTCTACGATCGTCTCCATGGGAGAATAGCAGCCTGCATTGCTGCGAAAGGTGGATATACACTGTACTAGTGCCGACATTGTGCATGCTCTGTTGCCTGTGTGTATGTGCCTGTGGTTCTGTCAGTGTGATCATGTGATGTATCTGACCCCAGGAATGTGTCAATAAAGTTTCCCCTTCCTGAGACAATGAATTCACGGTGTTCTTATTTCAATTTCCAGGAGTGTATAATTCTAACTTGTCATACAGGCGTTTCCGACCGCAGTGCCGTATTCTGCCTGTTTACATATCTCCGTATTTGAATATGCGTACCTACACCAGTTTCTTTGGCGCTTCAGTGTATTAGGAATAACCAGTTCGATCACGCATACAGTGCTACAATGACATCGCGCAAGCCAATGCATACATCATTTTCATGGTTCATTATCGTGACTTGACGTTAACAAATAATGATTCAATTCCTTTTATATTTAATTTTCTCGCTTCCATGCACGTTCAGGTAGTAAAGTGCAGTTTGTCCGCCAATCGCCCTTTGACGTTTAAGCTGAAATACAGCAACAACGCACATATAATTTTAAAGAAAACGTTAATTTGTTACAAAAATTCTAATGGTACTTTTGTGAAAAATGAAGTAAAAAACAAATGTCCATCACATGAGGTGAAGAAAAATGACGCAGTCAACAAATTCAACAGCTTCATTGTTTTCGATATCTAAAACTGGCTTATCTATACGATGCCATGAGATTAATGTGCACTTTAGCTTAAAAGAATCTGTTATAAAGTAATGAAACAACAAGGCTAATTTCAAGATTAAAGAATAAATCCTTGAACACCCAGCACAATTTAATTATCCTTGCCCACCATCTCACAAAATTTACCATTCTAGCATCGAACTTTATTCTCTTGTCGTATTCCGGGAACACACGCTCACCAATATTTTTCACACACCATTAGCATTACCATTGTGTGGAGGCACAAGACGTATATACTATCATAAAACGTACATACCAGGTCAGGTTAACATATTTATGAACAATTGCGCCTGTTAGGAATCGGAAGAAATTCCAATGTAAGCGGTTTCTCGAATGTATCAATTTGACAGTACTCATTTTTCGTGATTCCGAGTACAGTTTTGTAGGACTTGCATTCTCGTTGTCTGATATTACCATACAAGAGGTCAGATACAGTGCATTGTTTTGCAAAAGTAACCTTGCACATAAATGCACAGTTTCGTTGCAGAGCCTGCCAGAGGCATAAAAAGCTGGCGTCAACCGGGAAAACTGTGTGCAGTATTTCACTGACCTTAAGCTGACTCACGACTCTATTGTTTTTCGCCCATAAGAATAAACTGACGAGCATGACGAAAGGCAGCGTACCCGTTTCACTGAATTAACATCCTCGTCCACAGAGGAAAATATAGTCGGCGTAACTGTTTCAACACGTTTCCCGCAAAAAATTACAGCTATAACTCAGGTTCAAATGTTTATCTGCTGTCTTAGTTTTAAATTTAAACATAGCGTATGATCATATTTCGCAGTGAAGCTGTAGATTAATCACTTGTTGGGAAACGTTTGAACATTTGTTCATCTTATGGCTAACATATATCAGTGGGTAGTAAATAGCAACGGTAAATTTTACGGATAAGGCTAAAATGGCTCCGAGAACTATGGGACTTAACATCTGTAGTCAGCAGTCCCCTAGACTTAGAACTACTTAAACCTAACTAACCTAAGGACATCACACACATCCAAGCCCGAGGTAGGATTCGAACCTGCGACCGTCGAAGCAGCGCGCTTCGGGACTGAAGTGCCTAGAACCACTCGGCCACAACGGCCGGCTTACGGATAAGGTCTTACGTGAGAATAACAGTAAAGGCCGAGTGCACCAGCCTCTGTCAAAAAGCAAGAGAACCAAGTTCCCGTCATCACGGTTAAAAGTAAACCGGGTTTAAAATGTGTCTGCGGTGCACCGACGTTAATCGTTGGTCAGCAAACCGTCGTCAGCCAACCGTGCATTTGACCGCTCTTAACCCCGTGTAGAGTTGTAGAAATATTCGAGGGAAAATTAACATTTTCGGTTGGAATAGATGTGAACAGTGTATATGCAATCGTATGAAGTCCAGTATACTGACAAACGCAGTCAAACGATACGCATTTGAAGTCACTAGTACAGCATATAAAATGACATCAACGATTCAGGTGGTGTTGGGTGGAACTCGGTGTAAAGGCAGTTGGCTCCTTGCAGCGTGATTCAAATTAACATTTAACGACGTCCAAAGCGACATAAATGATGCTGAGACAAGTAATTTAATATAAGACACATGGGACCACAAAGTCCTGGAACAGGTGCGGCCTCACTCTCCGTTGTTGCCAAATTTATTCTAGATGGCGCATCCAAGATGGTGGTGATAGATATGGTAATGTCACAATGATGTCATGGCGGGAAATTCAAATTTTGGCGGGAAAATAGGTCAATTGGGCTACCTCCACTAACCTAATTCCCTCCCTTTCGTCCTACCCAGCCCTCCCCAAGAAAATGGTGGGACGTTCAGATTCCAGTAGGACAATGCAACAAACCAGAGCGACATCCACTAACCTAAGAAAATGGCGGGAAAATAGGTCACTTGGGCTACCTCCACTAACCTAAGTCATCCGACCGCCACCTCTTCCTAGGAATTGGAGGGAAAAGATTTCAGCCTGAATAGGATGGACATATGTCTTTATTTTGCAGGCTGTCTTTATTTAAACAATTTGAGACAGTAGCTCCATCCAGTGTGTCCACAATGAGGTCCAGAGTCCAACTGACCCAGTACACAGTACTGCCACCAGAGTGCACTCTCATCCCATGGCAGTTTGGGGGGAAAATAGCGGGAAAAGGACTCAGCCTCTGCTGGGCTGCTGGAGAGTGGAAGGAGTGTATTTTATTTATTTTGGAACAATTTATTTAGGGACGGATTTCAAGTAGTTTATTTATTACACTGATAAAAAAACACTCAACTTGTCATGCTTGAGGTTGCAGTAAACAGACCTGCAAACTACTCGTTAATCACCGAAATAATGGAGTACACTGATGTGCAGAGACGCAGACATCTCGTAAACTGTCAAAATAATGCATGTAAAATGCTCTCCAACACGTTTGTCAAGAGATAAAGCATGTGTAACGCAATGCAAACACACTCACAGCACTTAAACAGCAGAAAATAATGCAGTGCGCAAACACTCATTGCACCTAAAAACGTTTTCGAATTATCGTCAACCACGACTTATCATTGAACTGGCCCCCGACAGAACTCCAAGGCGCCCACGCTGGGCAGCACGCTCTCACTGGTCCCATACGGGTGACGCCTCTGGGACGCTAGTGCGTGTTTACCATTGCTGGCGCGATACCTCTCTACCTGTGGATTCTGACGTCACAGGTTGCACTACAGAAATCTGTTCCAGTGCTTCTCAAAATAGCACAAGGTGCATTGTTCCTAACGATTCTAACAAGACATGTGAGCTGCATCTAGCAGGGCACGCATTTACCAGCCAAGCGTGGCTGATGCATCCCTGGGGAATGTTCATATAGCTACACACTACCGCAAGTGCATCTAAAACGTTCTCAGTGTTCTACTGATGTCACATGGCTATGTAAAATAAGAGCCAAGTCGACCTCTCGTAAATTATGTAGTGTCCCATAAATAGTTAACAGTCGCTTTTGAAGGAGCTCTCGTGATGTCTCAGCTTGTCTGCATGGAAATTCTTGTGCTAACAGAAGCTGTTTACGAAAATAGCGCAAAATAACGCCGAATGCATTACCTGCTGATGGTCCTAACGTGGCACTCCCTCCATCACATGTTACCATCCTGGAAATTGTTAAGTCCTCCTTTCGACAAACGTCTCTGAAACACAAACGTTCCCACTGCTATGTAGAGGCTCCTACGTCCGGGTACAAAGGATGTCTTGTGAATGAATGGAGCTTTATGATTGGCTCTTATTGAATTTACCCACCAAATTACTGATGCCGCCATTGTGGAAGCACTGCCCGCATTCTTTTCTCTTTCTTCAGACGACTCTTTCAGCCGCAAAAAACTATTCTGTACAGATCACCATATTGCACCGACAACTAAAACCTTAAAAATGGTCTACATATCGTCAAATATGGAAATACTCTTACTCAATTACGTTGCTCTGCCAATGAGGACGGCAGCTTGAGTATTAGAGCGTGAAACCAGTCTCCAACCCAGCAATATGAAACAGCGTATCGTGTCGATGTAGTAAACGTACAATCCGTATCCTGTGCCATACAGAATCACCACTTTTACACCATTCGTATAGCTATCGACCGTGAGAAACTCATACAAATACCGCGAAGACAGACAGCATAAGCACATTCACCTTAGGTATACTTCTCGCTGCACTAGATATTTCCCGCGAGGTCGGGCGGTCATCCACTGCCAATGCATGACCAGAGCGCCTCAGTGGACCGAAGTCACTCTCAGAACTGTTCTACAAATTCGGGGTCCGCTCCCCTCGGCGGCACAAAGGCGTTACTGTTTCTGACGCTACCTGCTTGCTTGCTTGCTTTTCTACACCGATCTCCAGACTCTGGGATTACAAGAACATATGTAATTTCACATAGTTTGCCAGAATATCATACTATTTCCGCTATACTTCTCGATATCAAGCACATAGCAATATCGCTTGCATAGCAGTATCGCTCACACAACATAAACCCAAAGATATAGACCGGAAATTATTTCTCTAGAAACCCGAAAGCTTAGCGAGGTGGAGTGTGCTGTAAACCATTGAGTGACTAGAAACTTATGCCGTCTGCGAAGCCCTTTACACGAAAACTCGAAAAAAAATAGAGGAAACTAATATTTCCAGTCGCGAATACCGATGTTGGTGATGCAATAGATTCCAAATCATCCCTATAATTTACAAGTTAGCTAAGGTGTTTCTCATGCCTAGAGAACCAGTAAACATGTCTTCCACCTGTCTTTCACCTGCAAGATGTACACACCACAATCAATGTTTCCTCAACTAAATAAAGCTGCGAGATGTGCAGAAGCAGTAAACTGGACTATTTACATGGGAGGGAATAAAGGTCCAGCGCAAACACACGTCCATTTTGGATATTCTCTAATTTACACGTTATCACGAAAGCTGTCCAACAACTAGTAAGTATTAGTTCGCTATTCGGCCGTCTACAGGACGACATGGGTAAGTCAGCTACATGCCTGCACCCCAACAGGCCTTTCCATTCGGACAGCTCCCACCGTTAGCCGGAAACGTGAATCATTCCCGCCACAGGTCACCGGCGCTGCACGCCAAACACCCATAGGCAGAATCATCATCCAAGGAAGCTGGCCACATATATATTTTATCACTGTACTTACAATTAAATATTACGATCACGGTCTCAATTGGACGACATTCGACAATGAGCGAAGTATCGGAAATACACCATGCTCATGGCTGTGGCTCTGGAAATAGAAATATCTGTACCATTCTTATGACTTGACGTACTCTTCCCTATGTTGTCACAGTATTCCACGCCAAATCCATAGTCATTTCCTTTGCACATGTCAGGACAGACATACATACCCACACACACACACACACACACACACACACACACACACACACACAGTTTATAAGCCTGATGCTCAAGGCGACCCTATCACGCATCCCCTACTACTGATTATAAGATTTGATCAATAACTGATTGCTGGCGATACGAAATAATACTGACCAAAAATCAGCTCAGGGTGGACATGTCTCTTACGTTTTTTTTTGCGAGTGGTACCACTGTGTCTTAGAAAGAGAGACGTAATCGTCTTGCAAACGACCAGATGTTAAAAAACACAACCATATGACTATGACAAGCGGTCTTGGCTCTATTGATGCTCACAAGTATTCATGTTAAAAGCTATACTGGCTTTATAAATCTACATATGCCATTACCTTCTATTGAATTGGTTTTTCCAGACAAATATTGCGACACTGAACATATACGGTGATCTCAAGAGAGTACATTATCAAACCAGCAGTGCGATTACACATAGCCCACAATGCAACCTTGTGATAAAATCACTGAATTTTGAAAGTGATTCGGCTAAGGAACGTGGCATGAAACCGGTATTTGCAACTCCCTCACGCCGGCGCTAGATATTTCTCCAGTATTTGTAACACACTCTTTCTCGATGCCATGTCAGAGGTTCTGCGATGTATCCACTGGGTTATAGGCGAAGGTTTATTGAGAAGAATCACCTTTTTCAGTTACAGTAAAATTTTAGATAGTCCCTATACCTCTTGCAACTACTGCCATTTCTACAGATTTGCACATGTGATCGTTTCAATTTAAGTAGGAACTGATCTGAAGTAAGCGAAAACTGTACCTACCACCTTCTACAACCCGTGTAGAAACAGAGTGCCCTGAGTTAGTGCGACAGGACCGTGTTTTGACCATTCGGTGGAAATGGGAACATCAACGTCATAGCTCCGTCAGCAGCTCCGCCAACAGCTCTGAAGCAGATCCGCGTCCCTCAGGGCCCATTCACCGTCTATCACCACGAAATGCTATCTTCGTTATTCTGTACCATCCAACAGAGAAAAATTACGAAATATAGAAGCTCCGCTAACCTCATCTGATAGACAACTCGATAAGATTTTTACCGCACCTCTCTGTTCCCATATATCGAACACAAAAACCATCTGCGTGCCCGCATCGAGCACATGTGACGATTACATTAAATATACAGTTATTGATCCATTGCACGGACCAGTGTAAAGATGCATCACCTGTTCTGTAGAAGGATGACCATATACCAACAAATATACTATAAGTCGAAGAGATCCTCCCTGTGTCGTTGTTTGAAACATTGTTTTTTTTTCTACTGTAAACCGCATTGTACATTGCCATACATTTTGTTTTTTTCCGCCACGACTTCGATGTCTGTATCATTGCGGAAATCGGACAACAATTGTGAGGCCCAAAGAAATAATAGCAGTATTCAGTGTTTGGAGTACTCAGTATAGCAACGTGCCTGGTTTGGTATGCCACAAAAAGTGCCATCTGGTGATGACATATAACTGGCAACGGAATTTTAATTCAGTCTGACATCTTCCAGTAAATGTTGGCGTGAAGATGTCACAAATACGCAACTCGTTTGTCCACGTTCAACAAGGACTCATGCTGCAAACAAATGGAAATGACAAACAACCAAAATAACGTCGAAATACAATAAATTGAAAATTAAGCTAAGTAACACAATATCAACATTAAATTACGTTAAACCGTTCATCCATGGAGACTATTTACATACTGCACCTTCACTGATCTATAAATCTGCTATGTACACTTATTCTACGAATGGTATCAATTGCTGGTTGAATTTTCTCTGCGCGACCCCTGCGATGGCTTAGGTGTGTCAATTCCACATATTCGCTACGTTTGTCAGTCCAATGACCTTGACCGTTGTAGATCCTGCTATTGCTTTATTGTTGGTCCCTAGAATCCTGTTGGCCCTGGTTCGAGTTCTGTTGCTCTCTCCAGTTTCTGTTACACCGGTAGCTATTGTTGTTGTTATGATTATAATTTCCTCGTCTTCTTCTATTTTCTCATGATGGCTGGTTATTCCAATTGAAGTTTGAATTTTGATTTCGATTCGATCGATGTTTTCCCCCAATTCGTCCATCGTAATGCCTCTCTGGCAAATCTTGCCTGTTACGGTCATTATTTCTAGTTCTTTCCGGTGAGTTGTGAATTTCATTCACGTACTCGAGTTCGCACAGCGCGTTCTTGAAAGCTTCGATTGAATCGCTGCATCTACCGATGAGCAATTTCTGGTAAGGTAAAGGTAATTTAATGTAGCAGTACCTTATAATTTTCTTGGGCTGTACGGTTGATCCAAGAATCGGTTCTTCTTGATCGGGGATTCGAAGAATTTGACAGGACTGCGGGATACTGATGCTTCTAAGTCCTGTCGTAACATGACCTCCCGTTTTATCCTCTCCTGTGTGTCTTGCCACCAGTATGCCCTATGGTATGTGTCCTTAAATTCTTTGTAAGAGCGACAACTCTCCGTAACTCCGCGTATATGTTCTGCAATCGACCCTTCTAAGAGACCACAGATAAACTGAAGTTTGTACTTCAGTGGCCAACATTGTGGTAGCACGTGATCGTACAGTGCCACACAGGTCTTTGGATGTAATGCGTTGTTTGCGTCCTTGCAGACTTGAAAATTCTGGACGGTCAAGAAAAGTTTGTGGTCGAAAGGTTCGACGTATCCGCCGTACGAATTTTCTCTCTCATTTGCAGCGCGTGGTTCCATGTATCCGCGCCAAAACGATCCTCGTGCAGTGTTATGGTGTCCCCTCGTGTTGTCAGATTCACGTAATAACGTTTCTGACCTCTGTAGACGTGTACAATTGTTTTCCGGCTCTCTGACATGCTGCGTGTTACCGACGGAGCATTTTCTATTACGCGTTCCATCGCGGTAGGAGCATATTCCTGCTGCATTCGCCCATGTGCAGGGGGTGTGTCCTCATATAGCGGTTCGGAGAGTGGCAGAACATTTTCTTCACTTGAGTGATCCTCTGGATGGCGCTATACCGGACAAGATTGCGTTTCCAATTTCGCGACCCACTCATGTGTCTGCCGGACGTCCTTAGCCCACTCGTTTTGTCGTGCGGCGAATCGGGCCTGCTCATCTTTAAACTTCAGAGATTTCGGCCTGTTTGATTTCTATCTGTTCGATTCCCTTTGCCGCCTCATTCATTTTTTTCTGCGTTTCTTGATCAATTTTTTTGCCTTGCTTTTGGAGAGTTGCAAATGCCTTTTTTGTCTTAAACGCCTCAGTTCTTGCCAGTTTCACTTGTTCTTTGGTCACTGATGCGTCCTTTCGTGCTACTTGCGCTACCAATCGCGCTGTTCTGGCATCGCACTTCGCCTGGTTCGCGACTTCACGCGTTTCTAATGTCGTTATCTTGACTTTCTCTAGCTCTTCTTTGATTCCTGCGATCTTTTTCTTTATCCATCTATACCGCCTGTGACCGTTATTATGACTAATTAGTGTCTTTCCTCCTCGTCCTCCCGTCTCTTTTTTTCTGCCTCTTGTCTGTTCCTTTCTGCCTCTTGCATGAATTGCATGAGAGCCTCAAACTGAGGTCCACCGCCAACACGTTCCGGACTAGATGAACGAGATTCCGTCATTCTGTGACTTTCCGTTCGTGACTCTGGTCTGCCAGTTTCACTGATGGTGCGTCTCGTACCAGGAGCGCCTACATTTCGTTCTGCTGCGGTCTCCTGTTCACTTTCGTCACTTCACTGACACATGTCGTCATACTCTGCAGGTTCTACGTTCGATATTTCTGCCCAGTTTGCAACTGCATTTCCCTGAGAATCCCGTGTAATATCTGCTTGGTCATCGTTCATAATCTGACGTGGATCCATGGTTAAGAAAACACTATTACTTCCGCTACTCTGTAGCAAACGTGCCTTGCTTCTTGTAAGCATGCACACTAATTCTCACCCAAACGAATTTAAACACTACACATTCCTATGCCACACAGATTCTGTTGTGACTTGGCAAGACAGCCAAGCCACTAGGAGGTAGCCGAAAGGCACGCGTTTAAGCTCACGCAGGCTGGCGTGAGGTTTGGAACAATTAAAGGAATAGAGACTAGCAAAAAAGGTACGTAGCTTCTGGAATACTTAACTTTAATCCATAATTGGTGAACACCGGTCTGACGGTACATGCCTCACAAGATAAATAGCAAATGATAATGGCGCCTTGCTAGGTCGTAGCAAATGACGTAGCTGAAGGCTATGCTAACTATCGTCTCGGCAAATGAGAGCGTATTTTGTCAGTGTAGCATCGCTAGCAAAGTCGGCTGTACAACTGGGGTGAGTGCTAGGAAGTCTCTCTAGACCTGCCGTGTGGCGGCGCTCGGTCTGCAATCACTGATAGTGGCGACACGAGGGCCCGACGTATACTAGCGGACCGCGACCGATTTAAAGGCTACCACCTAGCAAGTGTGGTGTCTGGCGGTGACACCACAGATTCTACTCTAAATCACGCTCCTGTGAGCTACTGATTCCTAGTTCCTGGCAACAAATTCAAATAACAGCACGCTTGTCTATGATAATAAACAAAAATCTCAATCTATTCTAAAAAAATCAGCACAACGCCGTTCGCCCTCATAAACAATCAAGCGACACAGAAGTCACAGCCAACACATGAAAATACAGACATACAATAATTAAACATTAGTACTATGTCTACGCGCCAGCAACGCGAATCTATTCTACCCAGTGCACCACATTAAACATGGGGAACAGAAACTTCAGTATGCAACACTATCTACGATCTGACGGTCACAGAAAGTGCCATCAATTCAAAAACTGAGTGACTACGCTAATCAACACGATCTGACGGTCGCAGAAAGTGCCATCAACCTGAGATCATGGCAGGGGACGCCACAATGAAAGTTATCCTGGCATGGGACGCCACAATGAAAGTTAACACTAGGGGTGACTATATAAAAAATAATGATTGATTGAGAATGTATACAAAATCTAGTTTACTGACAGCATTTATTTTCCCAAGAAACAAAGACTACCATAATTTATGCAAAACACGTTATGAT
This sequence comes from Schistocerca serialis cubense, assembly GCF_023864345.2. NCBI lineage: Eukaryota > Metazoa > Arthropoda > Insecta > Orthoptera > Acrididae > Schistocerca > Schistocerca serialis. The sequence goes on along the minus strand of NC_064640.1, from coordinate 989,818,809 downwards.
AGAAAACCGTAAACAACTTACAGGTGGTTTAAGACCACAATCGACAAGTATCCTCGTGGTAAAAGTGTGTCATGTATGGTTCAAATGGCTCTGAGCACTATGGGACTTAACTTCTGAGGTCATCAGTCACCAAGAACTTAGAACTACTTAAACCTAACTAACCTAAGGACACCACACACATGAACGCCGGGGGCAGGATTCGAATCTGCGACCGTAGCGGTCGCGCGGTTCCAGACTGTAGCGCCTAGAACCGCTCGGCCACCCCGGCCGGCTGTGTCATGTACTCTGTCCCTAAAAAAAGTGGATACCGCTATCTGAAATAATTAATCTGATGCTGAGCAGATTTTGACAGTTCAGATCTACAGAAGTTTATATTGGTGCAGCTGAGGGCAAGTGGAGACTCGGATGTTTGCGACCTGACAAGGCCGGAGCAGCAGTACGTTACCCTGTTTGCTTCGTGCAGCGATGTAACTTGAGCTGGCGAGGTGTGTGTGGCGGAAGCGAGGCGTAAGGCGGCACTGTGAATCGTTCACAGCCACGAAAGAAATGCAAAATCTGACGGTCTAGCGATCACGCAGACAAGTCGCATTTTACTCTCAACCAGAGCCCTGAAATCACGGTAGATTCCAGTGTATGAAACACCCATTCGCTATTTGTACCAAGGACAAATTTGGCTCACACATACGACAGAACGCACAAGTATGCCAAACATCAAGACTGGTAAACCAAAAACGAATAAGTGTGCCCTCGGCAAACGAATAGTCCGAGACGATTGAAGTCACATGGTTGGTACAGTAAGAACTTCACCACAGGCTCCCCAGCCTAACTACTCGCAAGTGAAGTCAGTCTTAGGACAGGTCCTAAGCACCAACCACACATGCCACAGCTACGACCAGGAGGAGCTTCCAGACCAGAGTCCAGAGCCCGAGTATCTCGCAACTCTCCAGAAAAAAACAATTCTGTTTCTCCGCAAAGTGGACGAACGACTCTGTCTTCAACCCGTCCTGAGCCAACACAGGGCTTTAGAGGCGCTAAATCTCCCCTGCTACACGACAGCACAAACTCATGTCGAATCAGCGAAAGAGTTAAGAAACCTGCATCTCTGGACACGAAAACTTGTGAACTTTTATTGGGCGTGGCACTGCACATAATGCCCGGTTTACATCTCCACTGTGTAGACACATCCCTTCAGTCCGTCACCCCCAGCCCAGCCTTTGGCTGGTGCCAATGCAGGTATAGTCGCATTGTCCTGCTGGAGACCTGTCTCGACTATGGGGTGCTCTCTCTACCCTGTACAGCCCACTGTCCGGCAAGATTTACTGAGGGATGGGATCGCCGCAACTTGCTTTCAACTTCCAACATGCCATTTCTACGATTTGAGAACCATATAAATACCTCATGCTTTTAGTGCCCTACCAGGCTCCATCAACGTCTGCTCAGGCTATTAACTTTCTAGAGTCTCGCTCAAGGTGCATAACATTGTAACGAAACTTTAATGACTTTCTGTATACCAAAAATAGGTGAGAGAGTAACGTGTTCTCTCTCAAAGGAAGTCCTCTGATGACAGAGAGGTTTACAGTTAACGATCGCAAGTAGGCACTGCACTAAGACCCACCCAGAACACGCAGTTGTATAGGAGTCAAATGCGGGCAATTTCACAAATGATGAACGCTGAAAGAACATCGGCAACAAATGGTCAAATGACCTGCAGCTACTTCTCTCTCTCTCTCTCTCTCTGTCTGGAATGCATCATCAGTCAACTACTAAATCATACTGCGTTACAACTTCATCTCAACTGACGACTCTGTCCGCTCTATGTCATCCTTTAACGCTGATGCAAGAAAGTCTAGAGGCAGAGGGTTCTCTGTTTTTCCAGGAAAATATCAAAGACAACAGTCAACTCATGTATACCATTATTACCTCAATAGACATACAGTAGAATGCTGACTTGACGGCAAAAAAATGAAGGCTTCCCTTGTTCCCGATGCTTCCATATCACGGTTTCTCGTATTCCTCTTGCTGTCACATACTAGCTCCCAAATACCAGAATTCTTCTGCACCAACCAGAAGACACACAAGTACATCCTCAATTTCCCGGCATTGGAAAGAGGCACGGGTCATCCCCGATTTCAAAAAGGGACGTCGAACAGATGTGCAGAACTATAGACCTATATTTTTGATGTCGATGAGTTGTAGAATTTTGGAACACGTATTGTGTTCGAGCATAATGATTTTTCTGGAGACTAGAAATCTACTCTGTAGGAATCAGCATGGGTTTCGAAAAAGAGGATCGTGTGAAACCCAGCTTGCGCTATTCGGTGGAGGGCCATAGACACGGGTTCCCAGGTAGTTGCCACGTTTCTTGACTTCCGCAAGGCGTTTGATACAGTTCCCCACAGTCGTTTAATGAACAAAGTAAGAGCATATGGACTATCAGACCAATTTTGTGATTGGATTGAAGAGTTCCTAGATAACAGAACGCAGCATGTCATTCTCAATGGAGAGAAGTCTTCTGTAGTAAGAGTGATTTCAGGTGTGTCGCAGGGGAGTGTCGTAGGATCGTTGCTATTCACAATATATATAAATGACCTTGTGGATAGCATCGGAAGTTCACTGAGGCTTTTTGTGGATGATGCTGTAGTATATCGAGAGGTTGCCACGATGGAAAATTGTACTGAAATACAGAAGGATCTGCAACGAATTGACGCATGGTGCAAGGAATGGCAATTGAATCTCAATGTAGACAAATGTAATGTGCTGCGAATATGTAGAAAGAAAGATCCTTTATCATTTAGCTACAATATAGCAGGTCAGCAATTGGAAGCAGTTAATTCCATAAATTATCTGGGTGTAGGCATTAGGAGTGATTTAAAATGGAATGACCATACAAAATTAATCGTCGGTAAAGCAGATGCCAGACTGAGATTCATTGGAAGAATCCTAAGGAAATGCAGTCCAAAAAAAGAGAAAGTCGGTTACAAAACATTTGTTCGCCCACTGCTTGAATACTACTCACCAGTGTGGGATCCGTACCAGATAGGGTTGATAGAAGAGGTAGAGAAGAGCAGAGCTCTTCGTTACAGGATCATTTAATAATCGCGAAAGCGTTACGGAGATGATAGATGAACTCCAGTGGAAGACTCAACAGGAGAGACGCTCAGTAGCTCGGTACAGGCTTTTGTTGAAGTTTCGAGAACGTACCTTCACTGAGGAGTCAAGCAGTATATTGCTCCCTCCTACGTATATCTCGCGAAGAGACTATGACGACAAAATCAGGGAGATTAGAGCCCAGACAGAGGCATACTGACAATATTCCTTTCCACGAACAATACGTGACTGGAATAGAAGGGAGAACCGATAGTGGTACTCAAGCTCGGTACGGGCTTTTGTTGAAGTTTCGAGAACGTACCTTCACTGAGGAGTCAAGCAGTATATTGCTCAGTCCTACGTATATCTCGCGAAGAGACTATGACGACAAAATCAGGGAGATTAGAGCCCAGACAGAGGCATACTGACAATCTTCCTTTCCACGAACAATACGTGACTGGAATAGAAGGGAGAACCGATAGTGGTACTCAAGTTACCTTCCGCCACACACCGTCGGGTGGCTTGCGGAGCATGGATATAGATGTGGATGTAGATTTTGGTGCATTTTCTCATAATTTATATGTATTTTCCGCAATTCTATCGGTTTTATTGTGTCAGTTCTACCCATGCGATCATGACATGATGTCTCTTCCCATGTTCTAAAATTGCTTGTAAGTGCAGTACAGTTGCCAACACCTAGCCCAAATGTACCGATCGGGAGGTGTAGTGTAGCACTGTACTCGATTGTATCCAGTCGCATCCACCCCACATGTTCCACATTTGCAGTGTGTTTGCTCTGTTTTCTGTATGTCTGTGTAAATGTATGTGTTGTGGATAGTTCCCAGGATCCGCTCCTTCCGCTGGTGGACCCAACTTCGAACATAAAACACAACTTCGGATGTAACACATGGTTGGTCCACCTGTGAGCCCTATCCCAGATGTGATGTGTGGTTGATCTGCCTCTGAACATCAGTCTGGATGTATAGTGTGTGGCATATCCACACTCGAATGCTAACTCACAAGTGGTATATTGTGGATGTGCATCCCTATATTGCTCTGGAGATTATGCGTGGTGGATCCACCTTCAAACCCTATCCCGGACATGGCATATTGTGGATCCACATCCCAACATTGCTCCGGGTATAGCACGTGGCGGCTCCACACTTGAGCGCTAACTCAGGTCTAGCGTGGGTCCTGGGAGCTATCCACACATGCATATACACAGACATGAAGCAAACAGAGCAAACGCACTGCAAATGTGGAATATGTGGGGTGGATGCGACTGGATGTAATCGAGTACAGTGCTACTACACCTCCCGATCAGTGCATTTGGGCTAGGTGTTGGGAGTTGTACTGCATTTACAAACAATTTTAGACCACGGGAAGAGATGTCATGTCATAATCGCACGACATAAGAAAATGAATAGAATTGCGGTAAATACATATAAATTGAGAGAAAATACATCGAAATATGGGGAAATTGAGGATGTACTTGTGTGTCTTCTGGTTGGTGCAGAAGAATTCTTGTAGGTGGGAACGAGTATGCAACAGCAAGAGGAATACGAGGAAACATTGACATGGAAGCATCGGGAACCAGGGAAACCATCAATTATTTTATGTTGAGGCAGCATTCTACTGTATGTCTATTGAGGTAATAGTGATACACATGAGTTGACTGCTGCCTTTGATGCTTTCCTGGAAAACCAGAGAACTATCTGCCTCTAAACTTACTTGCATCTGCATTAAAGGATGACATAGAGTGCATGGAGTGGTCAGTTGAGATGGAATTGTAATGAGGTATGCTTTAATGGTAGACTGATGATGCATTCTAGAGAGAGAGAGAGAGAGAGAGAGAGAGCGAGAGAGAGAGAGAGAGAGAGAGAGAGAGAGAGAGAGAGAGAGAGAGAGGGAGAGGGAGAGGGAGAAGTAGTTGCAGGTCATTTGACCATTTTTTGCTTATGTTCTGTCAGATGCATCAGTTGTGTGACATAGACTGCATACCCGTATACAACAGCGTGTTCTCTGTGTGTCTTGGAGCAGTTTCTACTTGCGATCGTTAACAGTAAACCTCTCGGTCATCAGAGGACTTCCATCTCATGTGTGATAAAACGTGACATATTCCTCTAAACAAACTATACTCCTGGAAATGGAAAAAAGAACACATTGACACCGGTGTGTCAGACCCACCATACTTGCTCCGGACACTGCGAGAGGGCTGTACAAGCAATGATCACACGCACGGCACAGCGGACACACCAGGAACCGCGGTGTTGGCCGTCGAATGGCGCTAGCTGCGCAGCATTTGTGCACCGCCGCCGTCAGTGTCAGCCAGTTTGCCGTGGCATACGGAGCTCCATCGCAGTCTTTAACACTGGTAGCATGCCGCGACAGCGTGGACGTGAACCGTATGTACAGCTGACGGACTTTGAGCGAGGGCGTATAGTGGGCATACGGGAGGCCGGGTGGACGTACCGCCGAATTGCTCAACACGTGGGGCGTGAGGTCTCCACAGTACATCGATGTTGTCGCCAGTGGTCGGCGGAAGGTGCACGTGCCCGTCGACCTGGGACCGGACCGCAGCGACGCATGGATGCACGCCAAGACCGTAGGATCCTACGCAGTGCCGTAGGGGACCGCACCGCCACTTCTCAGCAAATTAGGGACACTGTTGCTCCTGGGGTATCGGCGAGGACCATTCGCAACCGTCTCCATGAAGCTGGGCTACGGTCCCGCACACCGTTAGGCCGTCTTCCGCTCACGCCCCAACATCGTGCAGCCCGCCTCCAGTGGTGTCGCGACAGGCGTGAATGGAGGGACGAATGGAGACGTGTCGTCTTCAGCGATGAGAGTCGCTTCTGCCTTGGTGCCAATGATGGTCGTATGCGTGTTTGGCGCCGTGCAGGTGAGCGCCACAATCAGGACTGCATACGACCGAGGCACACAGGGCCAACACCCGGCATCATGGTGTGGGGAGCGATCTCCTACACTGGCCGTACACCACTGGTGATCGTCGAGGGGACACTGAATAGTGCACGGTACATCCAAACCGTCATCGAACCCATCGTTCTACCATTCCTAGACCGGCAAGGGAACTTGCTGTTCCAACAGGACAATGCACGTCCGCATGTATCCCGTGCCACCCAACGTGCTCTAGAAGGTGTAAGTCAACTACCCTGGCCAGCAAGATCTCCGGATCTGTCCCCCACTGAGCATGTTTGGGACTGGATGAAGCGTCGTCTCACGCGGTCTGCACGTCCAGCACGAACGCTGGTCCAACTGAGGCGCCAGGTGGAAATGGCATGGCAAGCCGTTCCACAGGACTACATCCAGCATCTCTACGATCGTCTCCATGGGAGAATAGCAGCCTCCATTGCTGCGAAAGGTGGATATACACTGTACTAGTGCCGACATTGTGCATGCTCTGTTGCCTGTGTCTATGTGCCTGTGTTTCTGTCAGTGTGATCATGTGATGTATCTGACCCCAGGAATGTGTCAATAAAGTTTTCCCTTCCTGGGACAATGAATTCACGGTGTTCTTATTTCAATTTCCAGGAGTGTATGATTTATGCGATGTACTCCATTCCCCTGTCGCATCTTGGATATAAAATGAAGACTTCAGTTTCATAAATAAGATGATTCTAAGTTAGAGATAAGCGTTTGTAAGGCATTGCAATTCCAGTGTATACATTTGTTTGACGGATATCCTGTTTACAGCGTTAGTGTCGGAATGACGTGTAATTTCACACGTCAAACGCTGCTGCTATGCGTTTATCTGTTTCCATCTAACAGGTATTATCCGTTACTAACAGTCATTTTATATAGGACTGATGTGGGCATAGTATAATTTCTGAACCGTGATCGGATGTGACCAGTGGACACTATACATCTCTGGAAAGCTATATTGTGCTTGTATCACACACATTCGGTATTATAAGGAAGCAGTTTTTTCGTTTAACGGTTCGATATCATAGTTTATCGTTGAGAAACCGGAAAGAACGATGTATGTCATGAGCTGGAAATATATTTCTTACATTTGAATATTAATAGTGTTGCATTCCATACGACTAATAGATCGGAAACTGAAGAGATCTAACATTATAGCCTTTTTTAAGTGCGGAATGTTATAGCCTTAGAAGTGCATGTGATTATGTTCTCTCTAACCAATATCTTCCAGGTACTGATCCTAGACTCTAGAACAATAGAGTTGATAGAGTAGTTGATTTATGTAAAAATTCTTTGAACTCCATCCGTCTGGAGCTCCAACAAGCACCAAAAACCAGCCGTTTCTTGTTCTTCTTAACCATCTGCTATTACATCACAACACTTTCAAATATGTTACTATACACCGATAATGGGTGCTAACCTCCTCAACATGGGCACATCTGGAGAAATCCTGTGTACTTGGATGGGCGAGGACTCGGTTAGCTCCATTCATTCATGAGCGGCCTATTTCTGGTCAGCTGCAGATTGAATCGGTAACGGTGCTGCAGGACGAGCTGGTCAAAGACAGTGAGAGGGGGCCTCTCAGCCTCTAATTTTATCCTAAGACTGCGAGAATGCTCTGTGACCCCCATCCGCATAGAGACACATTGTAAATGGTTCAAATGGCTCTGAGCACTATGGAACTTAGTTCTAAGGTCATCAGTCCCCTAGAACTTAGAACTACTTAAACCTAACTAACCTAAGGACATCACTCACATCCATGCCCGAGGCAGGATTCGAACCTGCGATCGTAGCGGTCGCACGGTTCCAGACTGTAGCGCCTAGAACCGCTCGGCCACCCCGGCCGGCGACACATTGTAAATTATGCACTATGCTCGAGGTGCTAGAAATGAGAGCACTGACTTGTACACTTTGATGATGTATGTGTTCGAGAATTAACAATGAATGGACGTACTGCACAGTCATCTACACTCCTGGAAATTGAAATAAGAACACCGTGAATTCATTGTTCCAGGAAGGGGAAACTTTATTGACACATTCCTGGGGTCAGATACATCACATGATCACACTGACAGAACGACAGGCACATAGACACAGGCAACAGAGCATGCACAATGTCGGCACTAGTACAGTGTATATCCACCTTTCGCAGCAATGCAGGCTGCTATTCTCCCATGGAGACGATCGTAGAGATGCTGGATGTAGTCCTGTGGAACGGCTTGCCATGCCATTTCCACCTGGCGCCTCAGTTGGACCAGCGTTCGTGCTGGACGTGCAGACCGCGTGAGACGACGCTTCATCCAGTCCCAAACATGCTCAGTGGGGGACAGATCCGGAGATCTTGCTGGCCAGGGTAGTTGACTTACACCTTCTAGAGCACGTTGGGTGGCACGGGATACATGCGGACGTGCATTGTCCTGTTGGAACAGCAAGTTCCCTTGCCGGTCTAGGAATGGTAGAACGATGGGTTCGATGACGGTTTGGATGTACCGTGCACTATTCAGTGTCCCCTCGACGATCGCCAGTGGTGTACGGCCAGTGTAGGAGATCGCTCCCCACACCATGATGCCGGGTGTTGGCCCTGTGTGCCTCGGTCGTATGCAGTCCTGATTGTGGCGCTCACCTGCACGGCGCCAAACACGCATACGACCATCATTGGCACCAAGGCAGAAGCGACTCTCATCGCTGAAGACGACACGTCTCCATTCGTCCCTCCATTCACGCCTGTCGCGACACCACTGGAGGCGGGCTGCACGATGTTGGGGCGTGAGCGGAAGACGGCCTAACGGTGTGCGGGACCATAGCCCAGCTTCATGGAGACGGTTGCGAATGGTCCTCGCCGATACCCCAGGAGCAACAGTGTCCCTAATTTGCTGGGAAGTGGCGGTGCGGTCCCCTACGGCACTGCGTAGGATCCTACGGTCTTGGCGTGCATCCGTGCGTCGCTGCGGTCCGGTCCCAGGTCGACGGGCACGTGCACCTTCCGCCGACCACTGGCGACAACATCGATGTACTGTGGAGACCTCACGCCCCACGTGTTGAGCAATTCGGCGGTACGTCCACCCGGCCTCCCGCATGCCCACTATATGCCCTCGCTCAAAGTCCGTCAACTGCACATACGGTTCACGTCCACGCTGTCGCGGCATGCTACCAGTGTTAAAGACTGCGATGGAGCTCCGTATGCCACGGCAAACTGGCTGACACTGACGGCGGCGGTGCACAAATGCTGCGCAGCTAGCGCCATTCGACGGCCAACACCGCGGTTCCTGGTGTGTCCGCTGTGCCGTGCGTGTGATCATTGCTTGTACAGCCCTCTCGCAGTGTCCGGAGCAAGTATGGTGGGTCTGACACACCGGTGTCAATGTGTTCTTTTTTCCATTTCCAGGAGTGTATCTACATTCGCAATGATACTCGCAAAGTACAGAAGGGGCAGTTCAGTTATGATACTGAAATTGGGAAACATGTTGTCGCATCAATGGTCGGTGCTGAAATTACTGTAAAACTGATAAAATTGTTCGTACTATCAACTGTGATGCTTATTATTATAGTACATCGACGGTGTCTTTTCCATCCCATTCGTCCACTGGTATGCTGCTGGTTATCACGTAATGATTGACTGACATCGCTTGTTTGAGTTGGAGGAAGAGATTTGGTGGAGGGGCAACACTATCTGGGGATGACTAGCACGGAACAGTGACCGAGTACACGACTTCAACATGAGGAATCAGTCAAACATGGCGGTGCTATGACAACACGTTGCCATTTCCAGCGAATGGTCAAAACATGGACCTGTCGCACTAACTCAGGTCACTCTGTTTCTACACGGTTTGCAGAAGGTGGTGCTTCCGCACAGTTCCTACTTAAATTTGCAAAGCTGCAGAAATGACAGCAGTAGCAAGAGGCATAGGGACTATCTAAAATTTAGCTGTAGCTGAAAAGGGTGAATCGTTTCAGGATATGGATGTGCCAAAACCATGATTCACTAGTAGCTGTAACCATTAAAGGACTTCTCCATACGATCCAATGGAGGTATGTGGTTGAATGGAAAGACATGGTTCTATTTCTACCGGCGAGCGTAACGCTAGATATCTGAAAAGCTATTGTAGTTTTCTTACCACCTCAATCAGCATACCATCTACTGTTTGCGATTCTTCTCAATCAACCTTCGCCTATAACCCAGTGGGTATATCGCAAAACATCTTACATGGCATCGAGACAGAAAGTGTTACAAATACTGGAGAAATATCTAGCGCCGGCAAAATGGCTCAAATGGCTCTGAGCACTATGGGACTCAACTGCTGAGGTCATTAGTCCCCTAGAACTTAGAACTAGTTAAACCTAACTAACCTAAGGACATCACAAACATCCATACCCGAAGCAGGATTCGAACCTGCGACCGTAGCAGTCTTGCGGTTCCAGACTGCAGCGCCTTTAACCGCACGGCCACTTCGGCCGGCTAGCGCCGGCATAAGGGAGTTGCAAACACCAGTTTCATACCACGATCCTTAGCCGAATCACTTTCAAAATTCAGTGACTTTATCAAGAGGTTGCATTGTGGGCTACGTGTATCTGCACTGTTGGTCTGATAATATACACTCCTGCGATCACCGTCTATATTCAGTGTCACGCTATTTGTGTGGATAAACCAATTCATTCGGAAGTAATGCCATACATACATGTATAAAGCCTGCATAGCTTTTAACATGAATACTTGTGAGCACCTGTGGAACCAAGACCGCTTGTGTTAGTAATATTGTCACGTAGAAGAAGGTGTAATTAGATGAATGACGAACACTAACTTCACTTAACGATGGTTTATTCAGCACTTGCACATGCAAGAGTACGGAGCGAACTGCCTCCGGCCAGAACACATACAGTATATATACAGTTACAGAACATTCCAGTACAATGATTCTTGGTATTTGTGGATACTTCTAGAATGTCGGACCGAATGTAGAACTTAAAATTTTACACTTCAGGTCAGTTTTGAATTGACGACCCTCCATGCAACAGTCTAGTATCATAACCGGTACACTACAATGACGGTGAGACTCAGCTTCTTCTGCGACATTGCTCCCTCCTTCAGAGAAGAGCGTCTCGGTGTTACGTCCTCCTAGTCCGGGAACGAGCCATCGGTCCTGCATACTCCGACTTCCGATGACTGATGTTCGCCCTGGCGGTGATCTTCTTAGAACTTCCCTTGCCGCTACGCCCTTCGTCACCTTTCCGTTTGTTGCCTGTCGCTGGAGCTTCGAATTTACTCTGGGTTGCAGGATCCTTACAGGGCTTCATTCTAAGGAGGTGGACCGTATCTCTGATCTTTCGTCGTCTTGTTTCGGGGTCGAAATCTTTAGCTTTATGAGTAACATCAGACGACTGTCTTACAACCGTATCAGGTCCAAGGTAGTGCCTGAGGAGCTTCTCAGAGAGACCAACCTTCCGAACTGGACTGAAGATCCAGACGAAGTCACCAGGCTGGTAGGCAACAGGGCGGTGGCTCGCATCATACCTTCGGCGATGGTTTTCTTCAGCCTGCAGCGTGCGGAGTGGAGCTAACAACCGAGCTTTCTCAGCTCTGATTAACACCTGGCTGAAGTAGTCGACGTCCACGTCATCTGGATGTAACGGAAACACAGTGCCCATCATCGTAGTCGCTTCACGCCCATGCACCAAGGAAAATGGCGTAAATCCTGTGGTGCCTTGTTTGGCGGTGTTGTAGGTAAACATCACGAAAGGTAGCACCTCATCCCAGTTGCTCTGCTCAACATTGACGAACATCGATAGCATGTCGGCCAAAGTCTTATTAAGGCGTTCAGTAAGCCCATTAGTTTGCGGATTGTAGGCAGTCGTCATGTGATGCGTAACGTTGCACCGACGGTTTATCTTTGTCACAAGATTCGATTGAAAAACTTTTCCCCCATCCGTAATTAACGACCTTGGGGCATGGTGTTTTAATACAATGTTATCGACGATGAATTTGGCAACCTCGAATGCTTCGGCTGTATCCACGGCTTTTGTAATGGCATAGCGTGTCAGATAATCAGTGCAAACAATAATCTATCTATTGCCACTAGCAGACGTTGGAAATCGTCCGAGGAGGTCAATCCCAACATGCTGGAAAGGCGTTTCGGATGGCGGAATTGGAATGAGTCCGCCAGGTGGTTTCTGAGGAACTGCCTTTCTACTCTGGCATTCCCTACAGTGCGACGCATAGTGACGGACACTCCTAAGTAAACCTGGCCAGAAAAATCTCTTGCAGATCCTATCGTATGTCTTTATAAATCCTAAATGTCCGGCCTCACGTGTGTCATGGAATTTCTGTAGAACATCTAAGCGCATGTGTTTAGGAATCACTGGTAGCCACCTCTTTCCAAACGGATCAAAGTTTTTCTTGCAAAGTAATCCATTAACTACCTTAAATTGTCCTTTCATATCCTCTGACCGATTTAAGGCAAGCATAATTTGAGATACCTTGGCGTCCTTCTTCTGCTCAGCAGAGAGATCCTGGAGTGCAACGAGACAGTCACTATCTTCATCAAGCCTTGATGGTCTTGCACAGGGTTTCTTGAGAGACAGTCAGCATCTTGGTGTTTCCTTCCACTTTTGTACACTATGGTATGTCATACTCTTGAAGTCGAAGTCCCCGCCTGGCGAATCGCTCTGTTGGGGCCATAAGACCTGTCAACCAACAAAGTGAATGATTGTCTGTAACAACTGTGAATGGCCTTCCACAGAGATACTGTCGAAATTTGCACATGGCCCAGATCACAGCAAGACATTCTCTTTCTGTAGTTGCGTAGTTTCTCTCGGCTTTTGTAAGTGTCCTAGAAGCATAGGCTATAACCTTCTCTTTTCCATCAGAAATTTGCACCAGAATAGCACCGATCCCATACACATTGGCATCTGGGTGTATTTCTGTAGGTGCTGTCTCATCATACAGACCAAGTACAGGGTCAGTCGTCAGAGCTTTTCGCAGCACATCGAAAGAATCTTGTTGAGCACCACCCCAGATAAATTTAGCACCAGCTTTAAACAACTCTTGGAGTGGCCTGGTTTTGATACAAAAGTCTTTGATAAAACGACAGTAATAAGAACACAGTCCGAAGAAGCTTCTCACATCTCTAATACTTTTAGGAATAGGAAATTCCATTATAGATCTCACCTTTTCTGGGTCTGGCAGCACACCTTCGTTTGACACAAGGTATGCAAGTATTTTGATTTCTTTTGCTCCAAAGAGACACTTTCTTGGATTAAGTTTCAGTACATCTTGTTGGAGACACCTAAGAACGGCCCTCAGTCTTCTTACGTGTTCATCAAATGTCTCTGAGAACACTATAAGTTCATCTTAATAGCAAAGACACGTCGTCCACTTCAGATGACTTAGAAGATTATCGATCATCCATTCAAAAGTTGCTGGTGCATTACACAAACCAAACGGCATAACCTTAACCTGATACAGGCTCTCATGGGTGATAAATGCAGTTTTCTCACGATCTGCCTCATCTACTTCGATTTGCCAGTATCCCGAGTACATGTCGACAGTTGAGAAAAACTTAGCCCCCTTCAGACAATCTAGTGTATCGTCTGTTCGTGGAAGAGGGTAAACTTCCTTTTTAGTCATCTTATTAAGCTTCCTTTAATCAACACAAAAGCGCCAACTGCCATCCTTCTTCCTGACGAGAACCACTGGGGATGACCATGAGCTCTGCGAAGGCTGAATGATGTCATTCTTCACCATTTTCTCTACTCGTCGCGAATTATGCCACATTCGGTTGCTGACACTCGGTATGCTCTCTGGCTTACTGGTTGATGGCCTCCAGTGCTAATCCGGTGCTTCACCGTCGATTTTTCTAATTTGCTCTTCACCTGTGGATTGAAGCATTCAGAAAACTCTTGAAGAATGGCAAGCAGCTTCTTCTGTTGTTCCTTAGTGAGATCTGGTGATAGACGAGCTAGAAGATCTTGTCTCGTAGTGGTAGCGGTAATTTCGCCCACTGACTCGTCATGGGAGGTTCCTGTGACGCTAAGTTGTTCTGCAATTAACGGCTCAGCGTTTACTACGCACATGCGTCTTGGAAGGATCTGTGGTTCTCAGCGACAGTTAACTATCCACAATTCACCGAATCCGTTCTTAAAGGAAACGACAGAGGCTGGGATGACCAAGTTATTCTTTAGTGGTATGCTTCTATTACATTCCACTACGAGATCCATGGGTTGATGGATGGCATGACACATGACAGTTACCTTTCTAGCGCTGACTGTAGGAATGATCACTTCATCCAGCACACATAGTCTTCACACACTCGGATGCACATCTTCCTGTCCACGGTATCTCATTTCATCTAGCATAAGCTTCAAACGATCACAATGTATAATTGCCTGAGAAGCTATCAAAAAGTCCCACCCGAGAATGGCGTCATGAGTACACTCTTGTAAGACGATGAATTCTAAGGGCTGTGTATGGCCACTTATACCCACACGAATGACACATCTTCCTGCAGGTTTTACATATTTCCCATTAGCCGCCTTCAGCATAGATGTTTTGCTGTCGACGAATACGGTTTTCTGCAACTGGCGACGCTACTTCTCCAAAACGACTGAATATGATACTCCAGAGTCCACAAGATCTTGAACTGGTCGGCCTTACATCAGGATATCCACGTAGTTTCCTATCATTTTTGTTGTGATCGACGGCGGAGGACTTTTCTCTTCAACGGCCTCACCTCCAAGGAAGGTCGCACCCTTTAGTTTTCCAGGTTGCGGCGGCTAGGTGATCGGCTGGAGCTTCTAAACAGCGATGGAGACCTTGATTGGCGTGTTGGGGAGCGTCCTCTCCAGCGGCCAGCTTGCGGCGCTTGTGACCTACGGCGTCCTGCAATCACATCTTCTTGTTCATCTTCGTCGTACCGGAGTTGGTGTCGGCTAAGATCGGTCTGCTGTCTTCTGGCGCGGGTGTCATCAAATATCCGCAGCCTTTCTAGACAATAGCGCACCACATGAATCGGTCGTCCGCAGTGTAAACATACTGGTTGGTTATCCTGAGTCCTCCAGATGTCAGTCTTCCTTGGTGCCCAAACAGGTTCCTCATGCGGCATTGTATGAAGGTGACTTCGCCTGGGTCTCGACTTTTTCACGGTTTGAAAGGGAAATGAAAGACGAGAGATTGGGTTCAATATCTGTTCCACTTCCTCCATTATGATCTCTTGAAGCGTCTCGGTTTTTTGCTCGCCGTGCAATCAAAGTGCCTTCTGAACTTCCTCTCTCAGTATCTGGCAAAGAACACTTGTGACATCAGTTTCTTTCTCCATCACAGACTTCGATACGACATTTGGAAGCCGTTCAAACTTCTTGCGTGTAATTATTTTTTGATACGTTGACTCGATATACTGGCACCATTTTATTAAGTCGTTTGCTGTCGAAACCTCTTTCAGGAGTAGGGATTGATACATATCATTAGCAACATCCTTCGTGATATGTGCAACCTTATCTTCCTCCTTCATTCTAGGATCCACTGTTATACACAGCTCCAAGACGTCTTGAATGAAGGATGCTGTCGTTTTTCCTGGACGCTATGCCCTGCACTTTAATTTATCTTCAGCCTTGCGTTTCTGTCGTTGCGTGTAGCAGAAATACTTGCGCAGTTCTGCCTGGAATACTTCCCAGATTGTGAACTTCTCTTCGTTCTCATGCCACTGCTTGGCAGTGTCCCCGAAGTAGAAAAATACGTTAGCCAAACACACGGTGTCATCCCATTTGTTAAATTGGTCTATATGCTCATATACCTTCAGATATTTGTTTGTATCTTGGCCATCGTCACCCGAGAACCCGGAAGTATGTTTCATGTGGTGGCACGCAGTTGCAGTCATCGTAACGTTCTCTTCTTCTTCTCTCTCCGATAGATTGCGATCTTTTGAATATGGCTCGAACTGGGGTTTCTCGCCGCGTAAACGTCGGCTCTGTCGTGGCCTGATGGCAGCCACTGTGTCGTCGATAAAGTGCGCTATCACAAGTTCCAGTATCGGGCGTCTCCACCAGAATAATGACACGCAGAAGAAGATGTAATTAAATGAATGACGAACACTAACTTCACTTAACGAAGGTTTATTCAGCACTTGCACATATAAGAGTGCGAAGCGAACTGCCTCGGAATAACGCATCCGGTATATATAGTTACAGAACATGCCAGTACAATGATTCTTGGTATTTGTGGATACTTCCAGATGTCCTCGTACCAAATACAGAAATTAAAATTTTACATTTCAGATTAGTTTTGAACAAGTGATCAGAGAACCCCCAGCAGACCAAATTCACTCTCAGAACTGGTTTACAACAGTCTAGTATCATAACCGGTACACCAAATTGACAGTGCTACGCAGTTTCTTGTGCGACAGTATGGTTGTGATTTTTAACATCTGGTGGTTTGTAAGACGATTATGTCTCTCTTTCTAAGACACAGTGATACCACTCGCATGAACTTATGAGACATGTCCACCCAATGCTGATTTTTAGTTGGCTATGTCCAGTCGTAAGGAAGGTCTGGATTTGACGTGAAATACTGTGACAGCAAAGGGAAGACTATGTCAAGTCATAAGAATGGTACAGATATTTCTATTTCCAGAGCCACAGCCGTCAGCAGGGTGTATTTCTGATACTTCGCTCATTGTCGAATGTCGTCCAATTGAGGACGTGATCGAAATATTGAATTGTAAGTACAGCGATAAAATATACATGTGGCCGCCTTCCTAGGATGATGAGTCTGCCTAGGCGTGCTTGTCGTGCACCGCCAGTGACCTGTGGCACAAATGATTCACGTTTCCAGCTAGCGTTAGGAGCTGTCCGAATGGAAAGGCCTGTGGGGGTGCAGGCACATAGCTGACTTACTCGTGTCGTCCTGTAGACGGCCGAATAGCGAACTAATACTTGTCTTGTGCTGTACAACTATTGTGATCACGTGGAAATTATAAAATATTCAATATTGATGTGTGTTTGTGCTGGACCTTTATTCCCTCACATGTAAATAGTCCGGTTTACTATTTCTGCCATTTCACAGCTTTATTTAGTTGAGGGAACATCGATTGTGGTGTGTGCATCTAGCAGGTGAAAGACAGGTGGAAGAATGTTTGCTTGGTCTCTAGTCATGAGAACCACCTTATTTGACATTGTAAATTATAGGGATGATTTGGAATCTGTTACATCATCGACATCAGTATTCGCAATTGGAAATATCAGTTTCCCCTATTTTTTACGAGTTTTCATGTAAAGGTCTTCGCAGACGGCATAAGTTTCTAGTCACTCAGTGGTTTACAGTACACTCCACCTCGCTAAAGCTTCGAATTTCAAGAGAAATAATTTCCAGTCTATATCTTTGGGTTTATGTTGTGTGAGCGATACTGCTATGCAAGCGATATTGCTATGTGCTTGATATCGAGAAGTATAGCGAAAATGGTATGATATTCTGGCAAACTATATGAAATTACATATGTTCCTGTAATCCCAGAGTCTGGAGATGGGTGTAGAAAAGCAAACAAACAAGCAGGTAGTGGTCAGAAACAGTAACGCCTTTGTTCCAAGGGAAGCCAACCCCGAATTTACGGAACAGTTCTGAGAGTGACTTTGGTCCGCTGAGAGTGCTCTGGTCACGCATCGGGAGTGGATGACCTCCCGACCTCGTGGTAAATATCTAGTGCAGAGAGGAGTATACCTATGGTGCATATGCTTATGCTGTCTGTCTTCACAGTATATGTACCAGCGTCTGGTGGTCGATAGCTCTATGCATGATGTAAAAGGGGCGATTTTGTATTGCGCACGATATGAATTGTAGGTTTACTACATCGACATGGTTCACGGTGATATATTGCTCGGTTTCAAGCTCTAATATTCAAGCTACCATCCACAGTGGGAGAGCAGTCTATTTGAGTCAGAGTCTCTCTCTATCTGACGATCTGTAGGCCACTTTGCAGGGTTTAGATGTAAGTGCAATGTGGGGATCTGCACAAAATAGTTTTTGCCGCCGAAAGTATCGTCTGCAGAAAGAAAAAAGAAAGTGGACAGTGCTTCCACACCGGCGGCATCAGTAACTCAGAGAGTAAATTCAGTAAGAGTCAGTCATAATGTGCCAATCATTCCCATGACAGCCTTTGTGCCAGGACATAGTAGCCTCTACATAGCGGTAAGAACATTCACGTTTCAGAGATGTTGAAAGCAGGACTTAACGATTTCCAGTAAGGGTAACACGTGATGGAGGGGGTGCCATGTAAGGACCATCAGCAGGTGATGTATTCGGCGTTATTCTGCGCTATTTTCGTAAACAGGTTCTGTTAGGACAAGAATTTCCATGGAGACAAGCTGAGACATCACGAAAGCTCCTACAAATGCGACTGTTAACTATTTCTGGGACACTATAAAATTTCCGAGAGGTGACTTGTCTCTTTATTTTACATAGCCATGTGACATCAGTATAACACTGAGAACCTTTCAGATGCACTTGCAATGGTGTTAGCTACACAAGCATTTCACAACATGCGTCAGCCACGCTTGGCTGGTAAACGCCTGTACTGCTGGATGCAGCTCACGTGTCCCATTAGGATCGCTAGGAAAAATGCACCCTGTGCTATTCTGGGGAGCATTGGAACAGATTTCTATAGCGTGACCTGTGACGTAAGTATCCACAGGTAGAAAGGTATCGCACCAGCAACAGTAAACACAAGTGTGTTACAGAGGCGTCTCATGTATGGGACCAGCGTGAGCACGCTGTCTAGCGTGGGAGCGCTGTATTTCCGTAGGGAGGCAGTTCAATGATAAGTCATGGTAGACGATAGTTCGGAAGCTTTTTTTATGTGCAATAAGTGTTTGTGCGCCGCATTATTTTCAGCTGTTTAAGCGCTGTGAGTGTGTTTGCATAGCGCTGTACATGCATTATCTTTTGACAATTTACAAGTTGTTTTCGTGTCTGTTGCATTATTTTGTGAATATGTGTGCAGGCTGTGCAATGCATGATTTCGACAGTTGACGATTAGCAAACGTGTTTGGAGAGCCTTTTACATGCATTATTTTGACAATTTACGAGATGTTTATGTCTCTGCACATCAGTGTACTGCATTATTTCGGTGATTTACGAGTAGTCTGCACATCTGTAGACTATTTACTGCAACTGCATGCCAGGGTGAGTGTTTTGTATCAGTGTAATAAATAAACTACGTGAAATCTGTCCCTAAATAAATTGTTCCAAAATAAATAAAGTACACTCCTTCCTCTCTCCAGCAGCCCAGCAGAGGCTGAGTCATTTTCCCGCCATTTTTCCATCCCAAACCGCCATCTTGGATTATGTCATGGAAGGGATGGCAGCACCCTCTGGTGGCAGTACTGTGTACTAGGTTATTTAGACTCCAGACCACATGGTGGACACACTGAATGGAGCTACTGCCTCAAATTGTTTAACTAAAGACTGCATGCAAAATAAGGACTTCCATCCATCCTACCCACAACAGGCTGAGTCCTTTTCCCACCAATTCCTAGGAGGAGGTTTCAGTTGGATGACATAGGTTAGTGGAGGTTTTCCCACCGTTTTCTTAGGTAGTGGAGGTAGTCCCTGTGTGTTGCATTGTCCTGTTGGAATTTAAACTTCCCGTCAATTTCTGGGGGAAGGGAGGGGTGACGGAAGGGGGTTAGGTTAGTGGAGGTAGCCCAATTGACCTATTTTCCCCCCAAAATTTGATCTTCCCACCATGACATAATAGTGATATTGCCATATATATCGCCGCCATCTTGGATCGGCCATCTTGGATCGGCCATCTAGAATAAATTTGGCAACGGAGGAGAGTGGGGCCACTCTGCCCTTGTTCCACTACTCACAGATGTCGGGAAATACACTGTAATTGGATGAAAAATGTTGAACATGTGTCGTCACCAGATGACGTACCAAGCCACATGTGCAGCGGTTGAGCCTGTCAGTCTGTTACACCTGGTCATGCCAAGAGTAGTTAAGTATTGAAGTCAGTATGGCTCCGGGCCCACATGCGTGACTTCAGCAATTGGGGTGCAGGTTTCGAGTTTTGCGTCAGGAAAGCAGAATTTTTTCATTGCGTTAGACAATTATTTGTTTACACTGAGATAAGATGCATTATTTTATTTGCCGCTCTCGCCGTCTCCGCTGGTTTATTGCAAAGTACAGTATGACAAAAACTTGCAGTATTGTGTCACAAGTAAATGGGTATAAACATACAAATAAAAAACGAAGGACAAAAGAAAAAAAAACGCAAAATAAGAAAGTCTGTTCCTTAGTTACAGCGAGGGCAACAATGTTGTAACTTATGCGTCACGCCCAAGCTCAATCACTGCTGTAGTGGGGAGGTACGTCATCCGGTGACGTCACATGTTCAACATTTCTCATCCACTTTTGGGTATTTCTTGAGATATGCGGGCGCTGTATCTTAAATTACTTGTCTCAGTGTAATTTACTTTGCTTTGGGGGTTTTTAAACGTTGACAACAATTACTCTGTATATGTACTTCTAGGATCTGCTCCTAACATTCTTTCCCAAGATCTGATGTATTCCCCTCTCCTTTAAAACATTTTCTGGCAGTTTATTGTATATAATTTTGAAATAAGTAAAAAACGAAATCATGGACAATATAACTGCTAGCAGCTTTCGACAAAAACGCAAAAACCACCATTCTTGTGTTCTCCATGTGTCTATATGCTTTTCTACTTTTTTAAGTGAAAATATGACATTGTTGGTACTGCAGCAGTCACTGAAAGCTCTTTCTCTCTTTTACTGTAGACGTAGCCCTTTCAGACTTCAATTTTTTTTTCTGGAGGAGGGAAAATTTTTCTTTATGCTCTAGTGATCTTAGGTGATATTTTATGAGTTTAGATGCAAGATTTATACAAATATATGTACCCATTTGAAGTATATATTTTTTACACGTGGCTTCTTTTTATGAACAAAAAAATTAATTTTAAATATTCACTGTTGGTATAAAGGCACTGATAACTCAATAATTATATGCCAAAAACCAATAATGGTATCCAGTTATACAGTGGATTATAAGGAACCAGAAACTTCCATGAGTTCTGGCGGTCAGAAGCTCTGCATATTGCTATATTCTCTTATTGATATTTTTACAATGAAGTCCAACAGATGAGAGCACTTGTGCATGATGAAAAAGATTGAACATTCGCAGGTGTTTACATGAGGTTTCCATTGAGGAAAAATATTTCCGTGCAGCTCATACATTCTAAACATCAATGCACACAATTGTAGCCATTGGGCCTAAGAGGGTTAATATCCTCATACTTATCCAAAACTTAATTGCAATTTACGTAACTTCAATTTACAGCATCTGACCACATATTCTCATTATATTAACTCTTTCCAATGATGTACGTGCTATCATTAGGTGTACAATGACGTATTACTAGGTTCAACCAAAACTCGTAGGCACTGAAGCCTCCAATTTCTTCTGCATCCGTCTACTTGCACTCTCTGCATAGCTGCTACTGTCATTCCACGAATTTCCGTGACAAGCCCTTAATACTGAGCCGTCTGAAGCTCCTCAGTTGTTTCTGTTTCTTTTTCTGTATATCTGAATAATCCATGTGTATCACATTTCTGCCTTCAGTTATTAAGCAGTTATCACGTACCGCACAGAGCAAGGTTTTGCCTGGTCTACGGTTTTATTTTCTTCACTAACTGGGTGCAATATACTTTTTTCTGCGTCTATTCACTCATTTTGTTTGTAATACGGTGATTTGAGCGCTGTTTGGTGAGGATATACTTCCGGCGTTGTGAAGGCAACAGTTCCACGTGAGCGTCTGAGTCCATGGCCTGCTTGTACGAATGACAGCTTTGGATTTCACAGAGGCACTTTTCTCCGATTAAAGCGTTCTTGCACTACGTACAAGATGGGGTATCATTGCCCCGTGTGGCAGCCTGTTCGCCGAGGTATGAGTCGTAGCCGGAAATATGTCTCGTGAAGCGCATTGGTAATGCTGCAACGCCATGCCAGTTTTCAAACTTTGAATGAGGTGCCGTTTCCGGGGAATAATAAAAATACATTGAAAAGTCAATACATTACGATCACCTTCTTGATAGAGTGTTGGTCCACTCTTGGAATGCAATCCAGCAGCAATTCAGCGTGCTTGGAATGGATTCGTCAAGTCCTTGGTAGGTTTCCGGAGTTATGTGGCACCAGAGGCGTAAGCACATGTCACGTATTTCCCTAAATCAAGGGCCGGTGGTTTGTGTACGTTAAGCTGGCGGCCGGTAGCGTCCGAGATGTGTTCCATCGGGTTCAGGTCTGGTGATTTTGGTGGCCAAGACATCAGCGTGAGTTGACTATCACGCTGCTCAAACCGCTGTAGTACGATTCTGGTCTTGTGACACAGACAGTTATCTGCTGGCAGACATCATCGCTGTCAGGGAAGACATCTGCACCTACATCTCCATATGTACTCTGCTGTGAAAGGCATGGCAGAGTGTACGGCCCACTGTGCCGATTATTAGGGCCTTTCCTGATCCAGAACGTATGGAGAGCGGGAAAAATGATTGCTTAAATATCTCTGTGCGTGCTGCAATTAATCTAATCCTATGCTGACGATCGCCATGGGATCGTTATGTAGGGTGTTGTTGTATATTCCCAGAGCCATCATTTAAAACCGGTTGCTGAAACTTTTTTAGTAGAATGTCTCGGGATAGTTAACGTCTGTCATCGAGAGTCTGTCATTTCACTTCTTTCACCATATCAGTGACATTCTCCCGCGGGTCATTAAAACCTGCGACCATTCGTGCTGCCTTTCTCTGTATACGTACAATATTCCCTACCAGTCCTGTTTGGTACGGGCGTCGCTAAAAATGGTTCAAATGGCTCTGAGCACTATAGGACTTAACATCTGAGGTCATCAGTCCCCTAGACTTACAACTACTTAAACCTAACTAACCTAAGGACATCACACACATCCATGCCCGAGGCAGGATTCGAACCTGCGACCGTAGCGGTCGCGCGGTTCGACGGGCGCCGCATTTGAGCATTATTCTAGGTTGGGTCACGTGAGTGATGTTCGCAATCTCTCTTTGCAGACTGATTTCATTTCCCTAGTATACTACCAATAAACCGAAATCTGCTACCTGCTTTACCCACGACTGAGATTATGTGAGCGTTCCACTTAATCAGCAACATCAAGCATGAATGGATGAAAATGGCCCGCAATAATGTTCATGTAGTTCACATCTGTCATGGTCCCCTCGATTACTATTCCAGGTCCCCTGCATCCCAGCTGAATGCCCCATTACAGAATACTGCCGCCACTAGCCTTCGTGCGTGGCGCGGTACGTGTTTCGAGGATCTGTTCGTCTGGATGTCGGCGTATCGACCACCACCCTGTTGTAACAATGTACACTTTCTATTTTTAATCTCGATCATCTCGTGCCCACTGAAGTCCTAGTGGATGACGTCGTTGGGTCAACATGGGGACACGTGGGCGCCATCTGCTGAAGAGCTCCCTGTTCTTTTTTTTTTTTTTTTAAGAAAACAAAAGAACCGCTCCGAAACACTTGTGCCTGAACTAGCATTGAACTCTGTCGTCAGATCTGACGCAGGCCGCCGCCTATCCCGAGTTACAGATCTGTAAAAAGTATTTCTTTTAAATCGACAACATATTTGTATATGAGGAAACACATTAGACCTATTACTGCCTAAAGCTTGCAAAATATAGGGAAACAAAGTTTTCATGACATGTTCAGGGAGCCGGGTTTGTGATAAGTCACTATGGAGGCGGAAAATGCCAACTGCTTAGAAAAAGTAATCATTTTTCAGAAAAAAAGGACTGCATGTAAACATTTATTATTTCACTTTACTTTTTCGTGATATCCTAACGGCCTTGCCGCAGTGGAAACACCGGCGCCAATCAGATCACCGAAGATAAGTGCTGCTACCGGGCTCGGCCAGCAACGCTGTTGGAAGTGTGGTGCACTAAGCCCTTGTGAGGCAAACTGAGGAGCTACTTGACTGAGAAGTAGCGGCTCCGATCACGAACAGTGGCATCAGCCAGGAGAGTGGTGTGCTGACCACATGCCCCTCCATATCCATATCTAGTGACTCCTATGGGCTGAGGATGACACGGCGGTCCAACGGTACTGTTGGGTTGGTTGGTTGGTTTGTTTGGGGGAGGAGATCGGACAGCGAGGTCATCGGTCCCATTAGATCAGGGAAGGATGGGAAGGAAGCCGGCCGCGCACTTTCGCAGGAACCATCCCGGCATTTGCCTGAAGCGATTTAAGGAAATCACGGATGCGGATTTGAACGGTCGTCCTAAGGAATGCGAGGTACCGTTGGGCCTTCAAGGTCTGTTCGGATGGAGTTAGTTAGTTACGTGCTATGCAGTAAACTTTTGAACCGCTGAATTGAAACACGCATACTACGTACCGCACGAGCACACAAATATAGGAAAATATAATCTATGCGAAAATTCCTCTATAGAGAGAATGAATAGTTTATCACAAATTATTTCAATTTATTCTCATATTTCTTGTTATACTCTTATCATGCTAATAAACAGTAACGCAACTCACTAGGTACATAGTGGAATATTTTTATTGCTACATTATTCTCCAGTTTTTGGGGCAGAGTGAGGTTAAGACATGAATTGTGAAAGTTTGCTTTAATCTCAGTGTCATTTTATGAAATACATTGAACAGTTGTTAGTGATAAATTTACGAAAGAAGTAAATGCATTGTTATGCTGCTGATAGTATTCCTGGTTGTCTAATGGACGCCTGAGCCTCTACACCAAGTTTAATCTTTACTGCGCGTTTCTGTGCTATAAATATTCAATCCTAGAGTACAAATGCCACTCAGCATGGTGCAATATGACGTTTGCGAATGCAAAACCGCTTAGCTCGGACTTAGAGCTTAGACAATGCTCAATTAGATATATTTACATATATAACACTATTAAACAAGCAGAGCTCATCAAAACAGCATACGTGAAATGCATATTTGTTCTGTAGCTTTACCTCAGACGTCAACAGAATCTTCTACAGTGAACATCTTGCTTAGCCGCTGGTCAAAAGCACGCACGAATTTTACAAAATACATAACATTGTGCTGTCTGTGGCAATGTTATTTATTCTGTTACCGGTTTCGGTTTAAACCATCCTCAACGGCAGCTGTACAGCATACAAAAATTAACAATGTGATAATGCGAGTCCGCAGCTCGTGGTCGTGCGGTAGCGTTCTCGCTTCCCGCGCCCGGGTTGCCGGGTTCGATTCACGGCGGGGTCAGGGATTTTCTCTGCCTCGTGATGACTGGGTGTTGTGTGATGTCCTTAGGTTAGTTAGGTTTAAGTTCTAGGGGACTGATGACCACAGCTGTTAAGTCCCATAGTGCTCAGAGCCATTTGAACCATTTTTTGATAATGCGAAACGAAATAAGATCCAAACAGGAAAAACCATTAAATCAATCGAAACACAAAAATTATCGCAGATGTATCACATGCCATACATGCTTTGACATACGTTACCACTGAAAACCATAATTGTCAATAAAAATGAAAAATTGTAGCAAGATTGTAATATGATGGCCCACTGACAGAAGGGCAACATGTGGTGTATAGCAATATAAGTCAAACATCTTCAAAGTCAAAGATGACAGTCATAACCAAATCCAAAGAAGTTGTCTTTAAGCACTTTGTGGTAATCACATGAGACCTACACTTGATTGATATTACATAAAAACATTAATAAAATAAATATAAAGCAAAAGAATAACAGCATTGACGAATGCAAGAATATACAATATTTTACAATCAAGTCAAAAATGTAAACATGTAAAATACAAGCTACAGAGCAGTTCATGAAATTACAATCCGTCAAGCCATATCTGACGAAAGTACACGCTAAAGTAAATTAATATTAAGGAAATACTATTTATTTTATGCATATGCCACAATCTAACCATTTTTTGTGAAGAAACATGGTGTACATCAAAGCTGTTACACATTTGTTAGAAGAATATTTCATCCAACGTCTACAAAATTGCAAAATGTAATTGAAATTACATTTATCCTCTGCAGTGCACAAAAGACTCTCGCGTTTTCAGGGAAATCGTTGTCATCAAACCGACAGCCTTTCAAAAGAAGAAGAAGAGTTCACGCATTCGTGCAGTTGTTGGGTCGGCAGTACGTCGATTCTGTACTGTGCGCCACGGACGGGGGCACTTTCTCCGCGGATAGATAGCACTACAGGGGCGGGAAGAGGGAGGGACCAGCCTCCTATTGTTCCTGGCTCCCTTTGTCAACTTGCTAATTATATTGCAAAATTATACAACCAAGTCCCGCAGCGAATGATCGGCATTAGATAGTAGTGTAATGTTCGGATACAAATCTCGACGGAGCGTTTCAGATGCTTGAAATGATAAAGAATCATTGTTTCAGAGACAACTTGGTAGCTCACAAAAACTGACGGGTGCCGGACTGTCATTTGTTTCGAAATCTCATGTAGGTGTTATTTAAAGTGTGATTCCTTGCCCTACAAGAATTAACGTGATTTTATAAGGCTTGACGTTTAGTGCTTCCTGTACACTGGCACAGAATGGTACAAGCGACCTGAATTTAAGAGTAAATCGGCAATATGACATGTCAGAAACACTGTCCGAAAGACATATTCTTTTTTAGCGCAGACAATTTACGTATCTCGAAAACAGTGCTTCTTTGCAATCATAACTATATTTAGAAAAAATTAATTTCCATAAAAGCGAAGAACCTAAAACTGAAATGGTCTTATGTTTCTATATGTTCTACTAAATCGATACCGTTTCTTCCATCAGTAACAAAAAAAAAGTACTCTTCCAACAGTGTTTCCTGATAAGTAAGTAGTAGAATTTGCACAAGATTTACATTCATGTACTATGAATAAGTTGCGGATCATTTCGTGATTATGATACTATGCAGCGACCTTAGCATCATATTGTGATTACAGGTTCTATTACCGGACGAGGTGGTGCACTGGTTAACACACTGGAGTCGCATTCGGGAGGACGACGGTTCAAACCCGCGTCTGGTCATCCTGATTTAGGTTATCCGTGATTTCCCCATTTCGCTTCATGTAAAATCCGGGATGGTTCCTTCGAAAGGCCACAGCCGATTTCCTTCCCCATCATTCCCTTATCCGATGGGACCGATAACCTCGTTGTTAAGTTCAAATGGTTCAAATGGCTCTGAGCACTATCGGACTTAACTTCTGAGGTCATCAGTCCCCTAGAACTTACAACTACTTAAACCTAACTAACCTAAGGACACCACACACATCCATGCCCGAGGCAGGATTCGAACCTGCGACCGTAGCGGTCGCGCGGTTCCAGACTATAGCTCCTAGAACCGGTCGGCGACCCCGGCCGGCCTGTTGTTAGGTCCCCTTCCTAAAATCAACCAACCAACCATGTTCCATTGCGGTTTCTAAATGCTCGCGTGCTATGATTATAACGTCTAATAAGGTTATGCCATTCTTAAGCTGGTCAACAAAGATAGATAGTTTATCAAAAAGCTTAGAAATGTATTTTCATTTACTAAAAGTGACAGACAGAGCTACTAAAAAGATGAACTGAGGAGATTAGGTCCAGTCTGACAAACGTGGAAGATTTTATGACATAGCATGGTACTTCCACCCATGTGTTATGTTTTCGAACTCTGCTAATAACTAATTTTTTTTTCCTTTCTCTAATTTCCTGCTATATTTTCAATATCATTATATAAGAAACAGGTGCCGTATATTTTTTATTCCAAAAGTGCAATCAATCTTTCGCCCATTTAAATTTATTGCCTGAATATTCTTCTTGGGTAGGCTGGTTCCACGAGTAACATTCGTTTGGCTGTCAAGAACGTTAATTAAGAGTTACAGTTAATTACAGTTAACCATATAGTTCAATAAGTGTAAGAGCTAATGAGCATAATTCTACATAATGACCCACGCCGACAGAAATCTAAGCGTTCTAACTTTCATCTGCAGTCCTTCAAATTATCAGAAACTGATTAACTGAAGTGGTAATTAGCATTCAGTTTCATAAACAACTCCATTTTCCATCGCAGATTTCGTCATAACCACTGTTCGATACAAATCTTGACTCCCTAGTTTTGTTACTGTAATTTTTCTGTACAATATCACATATAGCATTGATCAGTTATCTCACTAATTAATACCTTCCTGTAATTTACAATATGGCGCTCATACATGTAAGCAAAATAAATCACATTGCGTAAGAATAATAGTGTCCACGTATTTTTTAAATTTCTGACCAGCAACATTTTTCATAAGTTAAAATCTCATTATTTCATGCAGTTCACTAAAACAGTAAAATCCAGTCTAGCCGATTTTCAAACGATAATGTAATTAACGAGATAACAGTTCGTTTTTACACTCGCCGATTAGTAGTCGAATGTCACCCAAAACTTGGCAGTTCGCGGTTAGACAGCCCATGAGTATCATCTACGTCGGATGAAATCTCGGTGTTCGTTCACACCACAATCACGCACGTTTTTCACCGAAAATACACTCACCGACAACCGCGATACTCAAGAACTTTAACGTGTAATAATTTCTGAGTGACTTTTGGAACACAAACTAAGGATAAACTTAAAAGTTCTGTGATTCATGGGAAGGATGGAATGTCATTGTCATCAACACTAGTGATGGCTGGAGTAAATTGAACTACCAAAGCGTTTTTTCTGTGAAAAATTACTACAAGACTGTGCAAAGTGTAAACTGTGACTTTTTCGTGTGAGTTTGAATTGACTTTTGTGCCACAGTATAACAGTTAACATCGCCACTGTAATTTTAGGAGCCTGTCTCGTACGGCGAGAATATAATTTTTGTAGTTGATAGCCTTTTCACTGTTCCTTATAACTGAATAACTGTATGTGTTAACATGATCCAAATGGTGGTATCGTGTACAATTTTGAGCAAACACCATCACACAGCCATTTAGACTTCCAGCTTTGCGGCGACCAGCAGTGATGCTACCGAGAAGGGACTACAAGAATCTGATCAGTATCGCAACAGGTTGTTTTAAAAGTTCGAACAGATTAAATCGCTCTCTATAAAAATTACTATCGAGTTGTGTGCTGAAAAAAGGTTAAGAGCAACATTACTTTATGGGACAATTCTGAGAATGTAATGAATATACAGGACTAACTCATGCTGCAAAAATGTCCAGAAACTGATACCAAAAAAAAAAAAAAAAATTAATTGCCTCTCGTGATGCATAAAGCGGCTGCTTATGCTCAAGCCCACACTAATTTGCAAAGTCAGTTCTTTGCGAAACATTTTTTCTAAAAAGTGCACG
Source organism: Schistocerca serialis cubense (assembly GCF_023864345.2). Taxonomy (NCBI): domain Eukaryota; kingdom Metazoa; phylum Arthropoda; class Insecta; order Orthoptera; family Acrididae; genus Schistocerca; species Schistocerca serialis. The sequence goes on along the minus strand of NC_064640.1, from coordinate 989,789,446 downwards.
GAAATACTAGTGCAACGAAGTGTCAATAAACGTTTCGAAATCTTCACATCTAGTCTCTTGAGAATTAGGCTAGGTTGTAAACTAGTTGTAAACTGAACGCCGAAACGGTAAATTCTGCGTTTATAAGTGTACTCACACATGGAGATTCTAGTCTAAAAGCAACATCTGACCACCGCAAAAACTCAGAAATCCGTGATATTCTAATTAACACTTGCGGGATTGAAAATCAGCTGAAACAACTCAAATTGAACAAGAGCCAGTAGGTGATGGAATTTCCATCAGATTTTACATTATACAATCTACGGAATTCCTCCCTTTTCAACTTCATTATTTCAGAGGCTCTCCCGCGCAGAGAACAGACTCCGGTGTTTGAAAAGAGTATACGTCACACACAATTGAAAAAAAAGTAAACGACCAACATCCCTTACGGCATTTGGGATAATCAAGCATATTCTAAGCTCGAACGATGCGGTATTTGTAGAGGAAAAGGAACAGAATGCAGATCAGTACGGATATTTGGAAATAAAATTAAGTAATCGCAAAATATGGTCAGGAACTATTTTCGCACAAGAAAATGACGTTTAGAGATAAAATGATTTGTTAACTCGGCAACGATTTTACAGTAAAATCATTTAATTACTAATGACAAGCTACCAGTATATAGTAATGTACCAAGGGTTCTAAATAAAACAAGAATGTACAAAAATATAAGATAAATAACAGCAATAGAAAAAATTGTTTTGGGCCTAATTTCGTAAGAATAATTATTACGTAAAACATATTTAAGGGGGGTAGGACGTCAAACGGGCCGACTTGAAGCAGGAGAGGCACCACAGGACATTTTAATTTCCACTGTCTATACTTTTACACGTAAATTCATAAAACTTTGTCAGCATGACCAGGAAGGATTCAGGAATCACACTCGTAGCAGCGGAAGTTCAAAAACATAACAAAATATTTTTTTTTACATGTGAAATTTCATCATTTTTTCACTTACTATTGGCTGCAGTCGTTGCTATACGTACACTTTTCTTCATCAGTAAGAGAGACTCTTCGATGAATTTTGCACAGCATGCAAACCATATTTACAGGTGTCTGAAACTCTAGAATCTATTTAATTTATGAAAAAATGAATGAGCTGTTACGTTTTAAACCTTATGCTTAGAAACAAATCAAATTTTGTAGTTAATTATCTCAATTTTTACCACAGTTTTTAATAGCTTTGGAAAATTTTAGAGTTTCATACACCTGTAAGTATGGTTTGTACGCTGTGCAAAATTTATCAAAGAATCTCTCTTACTTGTGAAGAAAAATGTACCTATAGCAACAAATGCAGCCAACAGTAAGTGAAAAAATGATGAAATTTCATATCTAAAAAAAATTATTTTGTTGTATTTTGGCACTTCCACTGCTATGAGTGTGAATTCTGAATTCTTCCTGGTTATGCTGACAAAGTTTTATGAATTTATTTGTAAAAGTATAGACAGTAGAAAATAAAATGTCCTGTGATGCCTCTCCTGCTCCAAGTCGGCCAGTTTGACGTCCTACCCCCCTCAAATTTTACAGATCTGAACAAAGAATACCTACTGCTGGTGGTACAAATGTGCTGAAACATTTTTGGGTTTATACAGGGTGGTCAGAAACAGTCTGAAAAACTTGTAAGGGTATTGCAAGTTAGGTTGTTCTGAGAAATAATTGTTTAAAAAATATTCGGTACGTTGGGCCGTTTCCGAGCTAATCATCACTGAAGTTAGCCAATCATGTCGTTGAGCGCGCAACTTCAAGTGGCCCGCCAGATACAATTATAGTGTTACAAAATTGTTGAGGCTTTCGTGGCCACTTGTTGACAAACTGCCTATTGGGTTCTGTATCGGGTTCTTCGGCCGACGTTCATCTGATGATTTTACTGACGTTTCGCCAGCACGAGTGGCTGACATTGTCAAAGCTTCACCGTCCATTGTCGGTGGTGAACTGGAGCCGAGCTCGCGGCCGCGGACTTCATGTACCCGGCGCGCCAACGTCCGAGGGCTTCTCCACCGTCGTTTCCGGTGCGGTTCTCCTCTTGCTACCTGCGACGGTCGTTCGCTGCAATACGGGAAGCCAGGATCCGTTTACCTTAAGGCGTTCCTCTTTCTTGTTGAAACTGTTCACGTGCTTTTGTATTTCTACAGCTTCTCTAAACAAGCGCGTGTGATAGTGCTTCTCTACAGCCAGAACTTCCGTGTCGGCGAATTTTATTACGTGATCAGTATCACTCAGTGCGTGCTCAGCCAAGGCCGATTTCTCCACCTGCCCCAACCTGCAATGTCGCTTATGTTCTTTGATCCTGGTGTTGACTGACCGTCCAGTAATTCCGACATAAACTTTTCCACATGTGCATGGTATACGGTATATTCCCGACATTGCAAGTGGGTCCCTTTTCTTCTTTGCCGACCTAAGACACTTTGATCTTCCTTGTCGGTTTGGTTGAAATGGTTCATATGGCTCTGAGCTCTGTGGCACTTAACATCTGAGGTCATCAGTCCCCTAGAACTTACAACCACTTCAACCTAACTAACCAAGGACATCACACACATACATGCCCGAGGCAGGTTTCGAACCTGCGACCGTAGCGGCCGCGCGGCTCCAGACTGAAGCGCCTAGAACCGCTCGGCCACCGCAGCCGGCGTTGTCAGTTTGAAAATCGTCTTTACGTCGTGTTTGTTCACACTCGGTGAAGTAAGGAATCAGGGAAATAAATGTCAGGTACGGCCTTTCTGCCGAACATTCCCAGACTGACGAACAGATTCGGCCAGGTACAGTCATACTCAAAAGTATCCGAACGACCTGAATTGCATTTCGCCTCATTCCCATGCAACCGGCATAACGCAGCTGTCTAGCAGGTCCTCTAATCGCTCCTTGGTACAGTCGTTTGACTATTGAAACTGGTTCCAACAAGTCACCACCAGAAAACTCTGCTCTGTATCGCAGAAACTCAAGATGTGAAGTAATACCACGATGCTAAAAATATCAGGGAACACCTTATCACAGATAAGACTGTCCTTAGCCTTATAAGCTCACATTTATTACAATAAATGACATACCTGGAATGTTACCACTCTCATTATTACGTCAGACAGGTAATGTACGTAGTAAGTTCGTCGTATTCATGATTTCCTCTTCAAAGTAACATTCCGTACTTATTATTTAACACAAAAAGACATTAAAAATTTAAGTTATTCACGAGCAGCTAGTTGAGAATATGTATGACGTTCAAATGACACAACGAACCACCTCGTTCTGCATATGGACTCAAACCCAGGTCATGCAGACTATGCAAAGATTTCGTGACTGACGGAAACTAACAGTCATTCCTGACTAGGCATAGAGAGAGTGATATACTTCGATTTTGGACAGTACCAGTTAGCAAATATCAACTTTAAATAACATAACGTAGACATTTTTAACGGACGCGAATTCCTACCCAGCACCTATTGTCCCTGTTAACGATCTACGAGAAATGTTAAATATTGCTTCTTCCCAAGTAACTTACTTGAAATGCCGTGAGGTAAAGCTTTGTGTTATATAGGGATTCGAACCCAGAACCTAATCGGATTTTTATCGAAGCACAATCAACTGTGACATACCGGATTTTCTCGGCAGTAGTTGGATGTTTTAACTGAAATGACGAGGCGAAACATTATTTTTTTTCCTTTCTAGGGCTCCAACCCGGAACCTATCGCTGTTATATTCTAGAGAAAACGAACGTTAAATATAAGTTTGTTACACCAGCAGCGACATGTGAGCATGTTAGAACTAGAAATAATATGCCAAAGAGTTCATTAATGACTGGGAATCGAACCCCACACATATCGTTGTTGAGTACACTCAAAGAGACGTCAATATCATCCTTGAACTTACAGTGATCTCACAAACAGTTCTGTGTCTCACTAGGAGCCAAAAACGTCAGATATCGTTAGTGTTGACAACGAATGAAAATACATTAAAAACCAAAATTATTATCCACCAGCAGATAGTTGTTCTCATGCTACAACTTGATAATACGTAATGAAATCTTTAGTGCCGGGCCAGGATTCGAACCCATTTCCATGCAATATGTGGAGACGTTGAGGAATCTGCAGTTTTGAACAAACAACAAATTGTAGTAGAGCTGTTTTGTCACGAAGGGATCAAATTCCGCGTTAACGGCGGGGAGTTGCATTCCCAGTTCAGAACCAATTTTATCGACATACAGATGCTCAAATAAAAGATGCAATAAGTGTTCAAATGGCTCTGAGTACTATGGGACTTAACATCTGAGGTCAGCAATTCCCTAGAACTTAGAACTACTTAAACCTAACTAACCTAAGGACATCACACACATCCATGCCCGAGGCAGGATTCGAACCTGCGACCCTAGCGACCGCGCGGTTGCAGACTGAAGCGCCTAGAGCCGCTCGGCCACAACGGCTGTAATAAGTGTCCTGTGACCCTAAATAGCGTTTGTTTCGTCATTAGATGTAAATAACTAGTATAGGAACGTTACTTGTGACAGAGCTTCTACATGTCGCCACTCCTGTCTTTATTGTGGTTCAACCTGACGTCTACTTGGTAGAGAAGGAATATTATATTTAATGTGAATTTCACACCACAATGCCATTATAGCTTCTTCACTTGGCGTAGCCAGAAGAGAATAGAATCTGTCTCTCGCTATCAAAAATCTTTGGCAGAAGTTGGAATAGAAGCGACTCCTTCAGTATACGCACCTATCATCAATCCAACAGACCACCAACTCCTCTTCTTTGTTACTCATTTTTTTAACATAACGCCGTTGTGCCACACTGGATGAGAATTCTGACACACAGGCTCCCTGTAGTGGTTAGCAGTATGTTTAGCACATCCATTTACTTGGTTGACCGCATCGCCATGAACTAGCTGCCTCAGCTACCCAGTGCATACATTCGACTCTATTTTGTAATCACCGAAATAAAATCATGTAACTGTCACGTACACAGAACTGCCAACAGTGTAGGATGCAGAAATTTTAATAGGAAGTGTTGCTTCCCACTTTACCTACTCTATTGAGCTATCTGTTTGTTGAAAACATCGTCCAGTGCAAAAGAAAAGCTGTAACTGTTTGTCTCTCAAAAGTCTAGATCCGTCCATATGCATTATCTCACAGCCCTGTGGAATGCAGAAGTTCTGGAGCAATTGTTGTTTACTTCTAGAGGTGCTTAGGCTATGTGTCAGCTAGTACCATATAGGTAAGCGCTGCGCACCCTAGATAAGACGTCACGTCTTTGTGTAGATTCACTGCTACATTTTTTAAAACGTATTTCTGCTGTCTACTGAAGTTACCAATCAATTGGAAATTTGAACATAATTACCTTCACTTCTCAACCCAAAATATTCGCATGTGGAAAAAGGGCTAACTTCTGCTACATTTTGTTCTTTTCAGGTTTAATAGACGGCCAGGCAGCAGATGCATCTCGAAACTTTTATAGTATGTATGGGCAGCGCGCATCGTGAAAAAATACGTCAGGAAAGTATTTTCTACATTAGCTGCTGTGTGGTAGTGGCATTTTATTCTTCTTCAAACCTTCTTTGACAGCTTTAACTCAGAACAAGTTTTCTACATGCATGTAATCGATAAACAGCATGTGCATCGTCAGACTGTTATAGACAACATCAGAGAATTCGCATATATCGTTGATCATTAATTTTTCTCTCATGTTTACTATTGTTTTAACAACACTTAAAAGAAACCTTACGAAAATTGTGCACTCTATTATAAGAAATGAAATAAAACTACCCACGATAACTTTACAACGAAAGTCTGTTTTAATAAAACTGAGTATCGGTACACAAGCATGCATCTATTGACACGAATTAGTGAAATACTACTCACTCACATTTTGATTGCGTCCGTGTTTAATTGGTATGCTGTGTCATACTCAAGAGGTATGCAAATGTGGCATTTCATAAATATAGTTATGTATTTCTAGAAACACAAAATTTGCTTGTCAGCAGCTGAAAAATGCGTTACCTGTTGTGCAACACTGTGAGATTTTCACCATTGCACTATGAGCCGAAACTATTTTCTTGCGATTTCCTTATCGATGTTTGATCTGACTGCTTGTAGCTCTTTCACAGAAGGGAAAAAAAACGTTACAGTCAGCGAGACTGGACCCGCGAACCATAACAGATGCATCCTTCTTTATCATCCACAAATAAAGCTTAAGTGTCAATTGCTTACTCACAGACAGTAAGATGTGTGCATGTTTGAGCAGAAATAACCACACCTACTGCGATTGTTGGCAACACATGAACAGATATGTGGGTCCAAATCCTGATTCAGTACAAAAATATTCATAATTTTTATTTCAAGCATTATCACGTGCACACCGGACCACTAGTGAAAATTAATGTGCATTATTAATATCTGTTCATGTGTTGCCAACAATCGCAGTAGGTGTGGTTATTTCTGCTCAACCACGCACGCATCTTACTGTCTGTGAGTAAGCAATTGACACTTAAGCTTTATTTGTGGATGATAAAGAAGGATGGTAGGAGTGTGGTTCGATTGTCGCTCAGGCACAAAAATTTGTGTCCTTATTTTAGATTCAAACACCTAGCAGCTGGTAAGAAAAATCGATACGTAACATTCGATTTCACTTAGTTAACAATCAGATTACGTGTGGGATTCGTATCTCCATCACAGAACTTCACATCATGCACTTCATCTTTAAATGCATGCACACTTTGTTACTTCTGAATGGAGGTATATCAGACATCTTTCGTGGTTAGTTAACAGGAACGAAAGGGTCTTAATAGGAGTCCCAGTTTATTACAAAAACTGTCATCTTTTATTTTCAAGTTTTGATTTGGTTACTGATACTGGCGACAATTTCGGTAATTCATGACTCTTCATGGCTAGTCAGCAATATGATTTGATCAGATTAGATTACAGTTGATTAGATTAATACTTGTTCCATAGATCACGACATTTCGTAGTGATGTGGAACATGTCACTTTAATGAAAGATGTCTTTACATACTATGATTCAATTTCGTTACAACAATTTTTTACTCTCTCTCTCATTCTATTTTAATTTTATCTCTCTCTCTTCACACACACACACACACACACACACACACACACACAAACACATTCTTTTTTTTATTTGTTTGTTGTGCTCGACTATCGTGCGAGGCACGAAAACGTCCGTGAATGAGTTTCTTAATTTTGCGTACACTTTCGAAAGAAATATAAAAACGACTATGAGAGTTACTGATTTATGATGCTTAGTTTCCAGGTATTTCTGAGTATTATTAGAAACTACGCTCCAGTCCCTAAACCTAGTTGCAGAAATGCGAATCAGACGCATTTCATATTCGAGGCCGTAGCAGCCGTGTCTTTTGAGACACCAGCTATGGTCACTTCCTAGCCCGCTGTAGGATCACATCGGTTCGTCTTCTTCCTGCTGGTACTGTAACTGAGATTTGGCAACAAGGGAACGTATGTTTAGCAACTCTGTGATCAAATGGTTCAAATGGCTCTGAGGACTATGGGACTGAACTGCTGAGGTCATTAGTCCCCTAGAACTTAGAACTAGTTAAACCGAACTAACCTAAGGACATCACACACATCCATGCCCGAGGCAGGATTCGAACCTGCGACCGTAGCGGTCTCGCGGTTCCAGACTGCAAACTCTGTGATCGACGAGTTACTTCCTGGTGTGCACGGAATTAAGCCTCAAAGTTCACTTGGTTTTTCCTGTCATTTCCATTGAATAATCTGAGTTATTATCGCTTGAGGTGTAACAAAAGATCGTAAAATTACGGTTTTCAGGCCAGGAAAGTCATTGCACGTGGAAATGAGTTTCGTGCGCCGCGGTCTGCTGTGCTTCGGCGTGGTAAGTCGCAGAGCTTCTTGCATCGTTGCAGAAATTCTACGAATATTGAAATTTGAAATATGAATTCGTGATGGCCCACTTGAACAGACAAGATACTTTGAAATTCTCGTTTGATCGTAATTACGCTCGACCTAAACTACACGAAATCGAAGATTGGTTGGAATATGAAGTGAAAGTTGATTCAGAGGATGTCATTGGAATGCATCTTTCGATAGTGAGCAGCGTTGTATTTGTGAAATTGAGGAATGCAAACTTATGTGACAAAATAGTTGAATCTTGCGGAGGAATTATGAAGTTTAAACATTGTGATGGAAACGTAGGCGAATTCACCGTAACACATGCAGGGTTTGGAATACGAACGATCAGGATATTCGAACTACCATTCGAAGTACCGGCGGAACAAATAAACGCAGTGATAGCGCCGTACGGTAAAGTTCTCAGCAATGTTGCTGAACAGTGGTCCAACGCACGCAAATTCCAAGTTCTCAACGTAGTGAGACAATTAAAGGTCGATTTGCACAAGCATGTGCCGTCATACATTAGCGTCTGTGGGTACCGAGGTATCGTTATATACGACGGCCAGCCGAGGACGTGCGCGGCGTGCAACTCTCCCGGCCACGTCCGCGCTGAGTGTTTACACGGCGAGTGGCGCAGCTGCCGGCTGGAGAGGCGCCGCGACCGCCGGCTATGACTGCGTTGCCAGCGACTTACGCTACGGCTGCCCGCGGGCAAGTCCTGACCCCAAGCCCTGATGTGAACTCGGAGAACCATCCACCCCGAGAAGAATCCCAGATTGCCACTACTGACACAACAGAAGCTAGACCACCCGAACCTAAGGAAATCGTGACAGCTGTAACGGTTTCAACACAACAGACACCGAAAGATATTGGGAGCCACAGCAAATTCTCCGATTCCTCCGCCGTTGAGAATGACATGCAAGAACCATCCCGGAATGAGTAACTCCATAGTGAACCGATTTCTCTATTGACACCATCATCCACCAAGAGCACGGTCGATAATTTGGCTCGAAACACCACCCACTTAGAAGATATGAAGAATGCTGAGGAAGACAACATCAGACAGCAGCCGGTGAAACCTAAACGGCAAACACGAAAACAGAGCCCTGAAGAGATTCAAGAACTGGAAAAAAAACTCTCCCGTACCAAAAAAATCCTTAAAACAGACCGAAGCGGAAAGCAAGGCGTGGCAGACATCGGAAAACCAGACATCCCCAACCCGAATGAGGATGTACAGATGAACCTCGCCCCTCCAATTGAAGAACCAATGGACACTGTTGACCGCTGTGGACCTGATGCGGGGACAGCATGGTCTGACGACACTGAATGCGCTTAGTTGGACAACCGAAAGACGCAGGCGTATAAAGTCGCCATGCTCAATGTAAACAGAATAGTTTCGGAAGTAAAGTTACATTCTGTGAAGGACTACTTATATGCCGCCGACATTGACATAGCGATGTTACAAGAGGTAGTTACGACCAAAATAGCGAATGTATACGGATATGAGGCGATCTCAAACATAGGCAATGAATGTGGAACGGGAATATTGTTCAAACACGGCATACCATGTACAGCAAAAGCAATACTTGAATCTGGACGAGGCATCACTGCACAAATATATGATCTGCTTCTTGTTAATATATATGCTCCCTCTGGATCCAGCGGAAAAAGAGCAAGGGGCAACCTGTTCCGGGACGAAATTGTCCCATTGATAACGGATCCTCGACTGCACATAATTTTGGGTGGAGATTTTAGCTGCGTATTGTGTCCAGAAGATCAAGTCCCAAACTTCAGTTTTTGTGAGGATCTGTTGATGTTAATTAACGGACTAGGTATGATAGATGCTTGGTGCCATCATCGCCCGCACACCAGAGGATACACGTACGTATCCAGTACATCGGCAAGCAGACTAGACAGGCTGTATGTAACGAAAGGTTTTATTCACAATGTAACTGACTGTGAAATTTGGCCTCTTAAATTCTCGGATCACTGCGCATTTCATATAACCGCGCAGCACACTAAACAAAAAACATTCCTGGGAAGGGGCGTATGGCAACTAAACGTGTCACTTTTGGAGGACACAGTACTGCAACAGGAGATCCATGATACATGGCAGCGTTGTCTTCGGACGCAATCCAGATATCCAACACGCATCATGTGGTGGCTACAGTCTGCGAAACCACAGATAACAAAATGCATCACACGATATGGTCGCATGAAAGCGTACTGGCGAAAACGCACCTTGGAGTATCACTTTCTTTGCCTCCGCGAACTATATGATGACCCCATGGGATTAGTAGCAAACAGCTCTAGAATAAAACGCACTAAAGCAAGAATAACGGCGTTGGTACGACAATCACTAGAGGGAAAAAAGTTAGATCACGTCCTCCGATTGAACTGACGCAGGAGAATACGTCCGTATATCATGTGATACGGGAAGCCAAGAGAGGTAAACAAAAGTTAATCCACACTCTCAGTGATGAACAGGGGAACGAATACGATCAACAAGTCACAGTAAAAAACTACGTGGTGCAACATTATACAGAGTTTTACGCCGCGTCGGCGACTGATGCGACGACAAGTGAGCCGCTTTTATCCAACATTCAATCCACGGTCCATCCGACTGACAACGCCGACCTTGTAGCCCACATAACTGAGGAAGAAGTATGTGCCATAATCAAAGATTCGCCTACAAAGAAATCTGCTGGTTTAGATGGCCTACCCATAGAATTTTATCCTTGTTTTTGGCACATCAGAGGACCGGAATTCACCAAAATGTGCAATGAATTATTGGGAGACGTGCAGATGCCATCTCAGTTTACCGAAGGACTGTTTGTCCTGATTCCCAAAAAACCACGTAGCACTACGCTGAAGGATTTTCGACCACTAACACTGCTCAATTCCGACTATAAAATCTTCACCCGCCTCATCAACTGTAGACTAAAGACAGTACTGCCGAAAGTACTTGGCCCTTATCAAATGAGTGCTGTCCCAGGGAGATCAATGTCGACTGCATTATGTGAGTATAGGGACATAATATATTTGTCGTGGCTATGTAAATGCAATGTTGGTCTCATGTTTTTAGACTTCGATAAGGCTTTTGACCGGATCAGCCAACACTTTGTACTAACTGTAATGCAACGGATGGGATTCAGTGCTCATTTTATTCAGATCATACGCAAATGTATAGTCGGAACTTCCTCTCGAATCAAAATTAATGGTCAGCTAAGTTCACCAGTCCCGATCAAGCAATCAGTGAGACAAGACTGCCCCCTTTCTATGGCACTATACGCAATCGCCGTAGAACCGTTACTGTTAACATCACAGGTTACAAGGTCTACAGGTGTTGGGTACAAAAACCGCGTGTCACGCTTATGCTGATGATATCAGTGTAGTAGTTAACACGTACTCAGAAACGGAAGTCGTTCATCAAATAATCCACGCTTACGCCACTTCTTCCGGAGCCAAACTCAATGAACACAAATGGAAAATTTTACCTGTCGAATCCCATATGGAGACAATTCAAAGAACATAGCTACAAAGGACAGAGAAAACGAACCACTTAGGTATGATTCTAATGACCAACCCAAGAGAGATGACAGTAGCCAACTGGGACCATAAACTAAATATATTCAGGGCTGCTCTCCGTGAACACAAAACCAGAACGCTCAATCGGATACAGAGAGCTCTCTTGATTAACAGCTATGCGCTAAGCAAAATATATCACATCGCAGCAGTGTTACCAATACCCCAGGATACAGCACGAAAGCTTTTAGCTGCAGCGTATTGGTTCATGTGGAGCGGAAACATCTTTAAAGTCACCATGCCAACCATAGTGTTAACCCGCGCCGCTGGTGGTTTGGGCGTCAAAGACATCAAGAACCAATGCACTGCCATATATATGGACCGAATCGGCAAAATACTGCAGACACCCCATCCGACAATTACAAAAACGTTATTCAACAGATTAGCCCCAACGAGCAAAAAGGCCCCAGTCGATGTTGGTCCCATCAGCTCTCAACTCGATCATGTCCGGACTTACTACCTGGAAATGAGCTATATTCAAGATACTTCACAGCTGCTTAACACCAGAAGGACCTATTACCACCTCACGAGATACCACAGGCAAAACCCAATGGAAGCGAAATATCCAGCGGTCAACTGAAGTAACGTCTGGAAAAACATTAACAATCCCATCCTCCACTCCAAAGTAGTGTCCACATGGTATGACATTGTAAACGAGAAGGTTCCCGCAGGTGAAAAGCTGCACAATATCAAAATGAAGCAGAGTCCATACTGCGATCATTGCCATACGGTGGATACCTTGGCACACATTCTCATTTGCCGAGACCAATACCACATATGGAACTGGACTAGAAAAAAACTCGCAGTAATTACTAGAACTACAGACTCTGCTATAACACTTAAAGATGTACTTCAACCAGAATGGCATTTCTTTCCTGCAACAAAGCACGATAGCTACACTTGGATTATCGGCCAGTTTGCATATTTTGCAGTTACGAATACGCATGCGAGTATAGACGAGTACATACAGTATATAATGGAAGAGCACCACAACTTTTAAACGAGTCGAAAATAAAAAGTTTTGTTTCAAAATTTCTTACTTCACTCTTTGTCATAATGAAGCGGCAATTTTTGGTTGATGCACAACACTACAGCGAGTCGATACTAATTTTGCTTCATTATAATTACGTTGGCATTTATTTATTTATTTATTTTTGTAGTACGGCAATCAAAGTGTCTCAGGAAAACTAATTTTGCCAGAAGCTGTAACATAAAACAAATCAGAAGTGCTTGCTTGATTTCGTGTTCTTCTGTTTTACGGGTATTGGACAGTTTGACACGGAAAGACGATTTATTCAGTTTCTTTATATATTATCTTTAAAAAAATTAAAAAAAAATTAAAAAATAAAAAGCGACTAGGTTAAGTTAGGGTGAAAGTGGCGGTGGCAACAGATTTTTTTTTATGTTAGATAGGATTTTTGGGGTAATATGGGTGATAGGGGCCAACGCCTGAAGTGGAAGAGGTCTCGGAAAAAAAAAGCTCTGTGGAAACGTGCTAACCTGAGAGAAAGCGTCTGTTATGGTTAAAAAAAAAAAGGCAATGTATGTTTGGCAACTCTGTAATCGACGAGTTACTTCCTGGTGTGCACGGAATTAAGCCTCAAAGTTCACTTGATTGAAAAAATAAAAAAATAGGTAACGTGCAGACGTGGGAAAAAGCTTCTGTTATGGTTTGCGGGTCCAGTCTCGCTGACTAATGTTTTTATCCCTTCTGTGAAAGAGCTACAAGCAGTCAGATCAAACATCGATAAGGAAATTGCAAGAAAATACTTGCAGCTCATAGTGCAATGGTAAAAAACTTACAATATTGCACAACAGGTAACGCCTCTTTCCGCTGGTGACAACCAAATTTTAGATTTCTAGGAATACATAACTTTATATATGAAATGCCACGTCCGCAGCCGGCTAGTGTGGCTGTGCGGTTCTGGCGCTTCAGTCTGGAACCTCATGACCGCTACGGTCGCAGGTTCGAGTCCTACCTAGGGCAATGATGTGTGTGATGTCCTTTGGTTGGTTCGGTTTAAGTAGTTCTAAATTCTAGGAGCCTGATGACCACAGGTGTTAAGTCCCATAGTGCTCAGAGCCATTTTTTGAACCACGTTTGCATACCTGTTGAGTGTGACACAGCATACCAATTAAACACAGAGCCAATCAAAATCTAAGTGAGTAGTATTTTACTAATTTGTGCTGACAGAGGCACGCTTGTATACAGATACTCAGACTTATTAAAACAGACTTTCTTTGTAAGGTTATCGTGGGTAGTTTTATTACATTTCTTATAATAGAGTGCACAATTTTCGTAAGGTATCTTTTAAGTGTTGTTAAAACAATAGTAAACATGAGAGAAAAATTAATGATCAACGATATATGCGAATTCTCTGATATGGTCTATAACAGTCTGACGATGCACATGCAGTTTATCGATTACGTGCATGTAGAAAACTTGTTCTGAGTTAAAGCTGTCAAACAATGTTTGAAGAAGAATAAAATGCCACTACCACACGGCAGCTAATGTAGAAAATACTTTCCTGACGTATTTTTTCACGATGCGCGCTCCCCATACATAATATAAAAGTTTCGAGATGCATCTGCTACCTGGCCGTCTATGAAACCTAAAAAGAACAAAATATAGCAGAAGTTAGCTCTTTTTCCATATGCGACTAATTTGGGTTGAGAAGTGAAGGTAATTATGTTCAAATTACCATTTGATTGGTAACTTCAGCAGACAGCAGAAATAAATTTTAAAAAATGTAGCAGTGAATGTACACAAAGACGTGACGTCTTATCTAGGGTGCGCAGCGCTTACCTACACTGCTGGCCACCGTAAATGCAACACCAAGAAAGACAAGAGGTAGCACAACAAAATTTATTTTGTAGATAACATGTTGACCAAGTATCAAATGATTACGTATACAGACGTCTGTGACATGTGGTTCCTGCCAGAATCAGTAGCCAGAGTAGCCGCCATTGTTGGAGATCACCGCTGCCACGCGTCTCGGCATTGAGTCAAAGAGACGTTGGATGTGTTCCTGGGGTACAGCAGCCCAAGCAGCTTCCACACGTTGCCAAAGATCATCTGGTGTGGCAGCTGGGGATGTAATCTGGGTCACTCGTTGAGCAACCATGGACCACACGTTTTCTATCGGCGAAAGATCCGGAGAGCGAGCCGGCTAGGGAAGCATTTCAATCTGGTTATTGACGAAGAACCTTTGGACAATGTGTGCCACGTGCGGTCGCGCATTATCCTGTTGAAATATGGCTGTGGCCGAGCCCTGAAGGTAACGAAGGACAACTGACTCCAGCACCTCGGATATGTAGCACCGGCTATTTAAAGTACCGGCAATGCGTACTAGAGGCGTGCGAGAGTAATATCCAATACCGCCCCATACCATAATACCCGGTGCAAGACCAGTGTGGCGGTGCATAACGCAGCTGTCCAGCATCCTCTCTCCACGGTGTCTCCACACTCGAATCCGACCATCGTGGTGCTGCAGACAGAAGCGTGCCTCGTCAGTAAAGACAACGTCATTCCATTCTGCCGTCCACATCTGTCTGTCATCACACCATTGGCGACGGAGACGTCTGTGGTTCTGTGTCAATGGTAGACGAAGCAATGGACGTCTTGCGGACAGACCACTCTGCTGTAAACGGCGTCGAATGGTACGCGCAGACACTGGATGATGCGTTACAGACGCAATGTGCTGTGCTATGGTTCGGGATGTCACTGAGCGACCCGTCACTGCCATGCGCGCAATTTGCCTATCAGCACGTGCAGTGGTGCACCGAGGTGAATGCGATCGACCACGTCGGACCGTCGTACTCTCCTGCATCCAACGGTCACATATCCGCATTACAGTTGTTTGGTTTCGTCCAACACGACTAGCGATTTCTCTGTATGATAATCCACAATCTCGGCAATCTCGGTAAGCCACTATCCTTCCTCTGTCAAACTCGGACACTTGATCAAACGATGTTCGCTGTTGTCTACGAGGCATAACTGATCGTCTTGTGAAACAACCACAAGGTAAACACACGTGCCGAACGTACACTCGTCGAAATCGCCAAGCCTTAAATGGTGCTATGAGGTGGCGCCACAGGCGCGCGTGATGTGCGTCTGCGCTGAAATTCTAATCAGTTGCATATCTCATCGCTGCAAACCCATGGTGTAAATTTCACTTGATTCGGATGATTCCTTCAGGGTGTTGCATTTACGGTGGCCAGCAGTGTATATGCTACTAGCTGACACATAGCCCAAGCACCTCTAGAAGTAAACAACAATTGCTCCAGAACTTCTGCATTCCACAGTGCTGTGAGATAATGCATATGGACGGATCTAGACTTTTGAAAGACAAACAGTTACAGCTTTTCTTTTGCACTGGACGACGTTTTCAACAAACAGATAGCTCAATAGAGTAGGTAAAGTGGGAAGCAACACTTCCTATTAAAATTTCTGCATCCTACACTGTTGGCAGTTCTGTGTACGTGACAGTTACATGATTTTATTTCGGTGATTACAAAATAGAGTCGAATGTATGCACTGGGTAGCTGAGGCAGCTAGTTCATGGCGATTCGGTCAACCAAGTAAATGAATGTACTGAACATGCTGCTAACCACTACAGGGAGCCTGTGTGTCAGAATTCTCATCCAGTGTGGCACAACGGCGTTATGTTAAAAAAATGAGTCACAAAGAAGAGGAGTTGGTGGTCTGTTGGATTGATGATAGGTGCGTATACTGAAGGAGTCGCTTCTATTCCAACTTCTGCCAAAGATTTTTGATAGCGAGAGACAGATTCTATTCTCTTCTGGCTACGCCAAGTGAAGAAGCTATAATGGCATTGTGGTGTGAAATTCACATTAAATATAATATTCCTTCTCTACCAAGTAGACGTCAGGTTGAACCACAATAAAGACAGGAGTGGCGACATGTAGAAGCTCTGTCACAAGTAACGTTCCTATACTAGTTATTTACATCTAATGACGAAACAAACGCTATTTAGGGTCACAGGACACTTATTACAGCCGTTGTGGCCGAGCGGCTCTAGGCGCTTCAGTCTGCAACCGCGCGGTCGCTAGGGTCGCAGGTTCGAATCCTGCCTCGGGCATGGATGTGTGTGATGTCCTTAGGTTAGTTAGGTTTAAGTAGTTCTAAGTTCTAGGGAATTGCTGACCTCAGATGTTAAGTCCCATAGTACTCAGAGCCATTTGAACACTTATTGCATCTTTTATTTGAGCATCTGTATGTCGATAAAATTGGTTCTGAACTGGGAATGCAACTCCCCGCCGTTAACGCGGAATTTGATCCCTTCGTGACAAAACAGCTCTACTACAATTTGTTGTTTGTTCAAAACTGCAGATTCCTCAACGTCTCCACATATTGCATGGAAATGGGTTCGAATCCTGGCCCGGCACTAAAGATTTCATTACGTATTATCAAGTTGTAGCATGAGAACAACAATCTGCTGGTGGATAATAATTTTGGTTTTTAATGTATTTTCATTCGTTGTCAACACTAACGATATCTGACGTTTTTGGCTCCCAGTGAGACACCGAACTATTTGCGGGATCACTGTAAGTTCAAGGAGATATTGACGTCTCTTTGAGTGTACTCAACAACGATATGTGTGGGGTTCCATTCCCCGTCATTAATGAACTCTTCGGCATATTATTTCTAGTTCTAACATTCTCTCATGTCGCTGCTGGTGTAACAAACCTATATTTAACGTTCGTTTTCTCTAGAATATAACAGCGATAGGTGCTTGGTTGGAGTCCTGGAAAGGAAAAAATTAATGTTTTGCCTCGTCATTTCAGTTAAAACATCTAACTACTGCCGAGAAAATCCGATATGTCACAGTTGATTGTGCTTCGATAAAAATCCGATTAGGTTCTGGGTACGAATCCCTGTCCAACACAAAGCTTTACCTCACGGCATTTCATTAAGTTACTTGCGAAGAAGGAATATTTAACATTTCTCGTAGTTCGTTAACAGGGACAATAGGTGCTGGGTAGGAATTCGCGTCCGTTAAAAATGTCTACGTTATGTTATTTAAAGTTGATATTTGCTAACTGGTACTGTCTAAAATCGAAGTATATCACTCTCTGTATGCCTAGTCAGGAATGACTGTTAGTTTCCGTCAGTCACGAAATCTTTTCATAGTCTGCATGGTTAGGTTAGTGGTGTTTAACGTCCGTCGACAACGAGGTCATTAGAGACGGAGCGCAAGCTCGGGTTAGGGAAGGATGGGGAAGGAAATCGGCCGTGCCCTTTCAAAGGAACCATCCCGGCATTTACCTGAAACGATTTAGGGAAATCACGGAAAACCTAAATCAGGATGGCCGGAGACCATAGTCTGCATGACCTGGGTTTGAATCCATATGCAGAACGAGACGGTTCGTCGTGTCATTTGAAATTCAGACATATTCTCAACTAGCTGCTCGTGAATAACTTAAATTTTTAATGTCTTTTTGTGTTAAATAATAAGTACGGAATGTTACTTTGAAGAGGAAATCATGAATACTACGAACTTACTACGTGCATTACCTATCTGACGTAATATTGAGAGTAGTAACATTTCAGGTATGTCATTTGTTGTAATAAATGTGAGCTTATAAGCTTAAAGGACAATCTTATCTGTGATAAGGTGTTCCCTGATATTTGTAGTATCGTGGCATTACTTTACATCGTGAGTTATTTCGATACAGAGTAGTGATTTTTAGTGGTGACTTGTTGGAACCATTTTCAACAGTCAAACGACTGTACCGAGGAGCGATCAGAGGACCTGCTAGACAGCTGCGTTATGCAGGTTGCATGCGAATCAGGCGCAATGCAATTCAGGTCGTTCGGATACTTTTGAGCACGACTGTACACCACACAGAGATTTACTATCGAAATTTCAGGACATCACTTTTCAGGAGGAGTCGGACAACATATTACTTCCCCTCAAATACATCTCACGTATTGACCACGAGGAGGTAATTCGAGAAATTAGAGCCAATACAGAGGTTTACCGACAATGACTCTTCCCACGCACTATCCACGAGTGGAACAGGGTTTGAGAGATCAGATAGTGGTACCGATAGTACCCTCTGCCACACACCATTAGGTGGGTTGCGGAGTATGATGTAGATATAATTGAGATCTCTCTCGCAGAACTGCAAATATGTAGACTGTTGTGTACATAGTTCCGCGTAGTCAGCGCGTACACAGCTTTCCCACTAGTGCGCGCCCCGCTAAGCACAACAGCGCAGGCGCATTCGTCCTTCTCTGCACTACGAGATGGCGCTGTGTTAGAGACGGACTAAATTCTGCTTCTGCCGATCCGCGTATTAATATGTAACGCAGCCAATGATATTGCTGCTAACGTAGAACCTTTTATCCTCGCGGATCACACTCGCGCAGTGATACCTGAACGCTCGAGGTTGTTGTGTCGGTATCTGGGCCGACACCGTGAAGTTGAGATGGCTGAAAAGGCAAGCTAGACTAACGCAGACGGGCGTGAAGTACTGGAACAGGATACGTAATTAATGTTAGGAAGAAAAGTACGGAGCAGGTTTAATACTTAACTTTACTCAATCATGGTGGTACATCGATCTTGACGATACACAGGAGACTTTAAGTACAATCACTGTATGGCTAATGGCGCCTTGCTAGTTCGTAGCCATTAACTTAGCTGATGGCTATTCTGTCTCTCGGCTAATGAGAGAGAAAGGCTTCGTACATCTGGTCGGTAGCTAGGTTCTCGTACAACTGGGGCGAGTGCTCTCTCGTATCACGAGACCTGCCTTGGTGGTGGCGCTAGGTCTGCGATTACACAGTGGCGACACGCGGGTCCGACATGTACTAAATGGACCGCGGCCGATTTAAGCTACCACCTAGCAAGTGTGGTGTCTGGCGGTGACACCACATACCTCCCCCGCAAATCGGCGAACGGTCGTGTGATAAGGCTTCCGCCCGCCGTGGGGAGGACCACATGTTGACGTATGCGATGAGGTGGGGAGCCTAACAACAGGCGAGGCTGTGCCACCCGCACCCGGCCATTCGGTCCGAGGGGAGCTAGGAAACGCCTGAAAAACTAGTCCAGGGTGCACGTCAACATGCGGTGTATGCGCCCGTAAAGAGACAGGAGGGACCGAAGGATCAACCTCCATTGCGTCGGGGTAGCCGACGCGCGATGACGTCATGTGGTCCGGAGCGGGCGGGAGTTCCATGGCGGAGGACAGCTGGTCACGGGAAGCGATCGGCGGCGCGTGACCCTGGGAGGCGCTTGGCGGCTGCAACGAAGCGTCGAATGCGGGCGGCGCCGGCGGGAGAACAAGCGGCGGCGGCGGCGGCTGCTGCTGCTGCGGCGGCGGCGGCGCGTCGCCATGGGGCAAAATGGAAGGCAGTGTCGGTAACACCTGGGGATGAGGCGAGCCAGTAGATGGGTCCCCAGGGCGCTGACCGGACGGCACCGTCGCTGAAAGCAGACGGGGAGCGGCAGAACCCGAGCGACGACAGAGGCGCAGCTGATTGAGATGCCGACGCACCTCACCAGAGGCCCCCAAAACCAAATACATCGCGCGGCCGAGGCAGCGAAGAATGCCCCTGCGAGCCAACGCCGTGAACCTCGATAGTTGCGATAAAATACAACGTCGCCTGGAGCAAAAGCAGGAGTCTGCCGCTGCACAGGAAC
The DNA here is from genome assembly GCF_023864345.2 of Schistocerca serialis cubense. Lineage (NCBI taxonomy): Eukaryota > Metazoa > Arthropoda > Insecta > Orthoptera > Acrididae > Schistocerca > Schistocerca serialis. The sequence continues at coordinate 989,769,281 of NC_064640.1, read as the reverse complement.
CTGATGCGGCGGATGCAGCCAAGACATCAAGGTGCGATGAGGACGACCGTGGAGCAACTCAGCCGGCGAGCGACCATCTCGGGGCTGAGAGCGATACGAAGACAAAAAGAGCAACAATGCGTCCTCCCGAGAATGCGACTCTTTCAATTTCAACATCTGTGACTTGAAAGTCCGGACCAATCGTTCAGCGGCACCGTTGGACTGAGGCGAAAACGGCGCGGATGTCAGATGTTGAATACCATTGGCCTGGCAGAATGACTGAAATTCTGCGGACATGAATTGTGGGCCATTGTCGGAAACAATAGTCTGCGGAAGACCTTCAATGCAAAAGATAGCAGACAACGCTTGGATGGTGGCGGATGACGTCGTGGAAGACATCCGGACAACTAAAGGAAAATTACTGAAGGCGTCGACCAGAACCAACCATCGAGCATTCCAGAATGGACCAGCAAAATCAATGTGCAAGCGTTGCCAAGGGGAAGTGGCTTTTGGCCACGCAAAGACTTTCCGCGGCGGTGCGGACTGTTGTTCGGCACACGCCGGGCACGAAGAACACATATTCGTAATCGCAGCATCGATTCCGAACCAAGTACAGTGCTGACGAGCAATTTGTTTCGTTCGCACTATACCCCAATGTCCTTGGTGAAGAAGCCGTAAAACAGAGGACTGTAACGAACGTGGGACCACGACTCTGGACTGATCATTATCAGAACGCAACAACAAAACACCACGTCGAACAAAAAGGCTCTCCTTGTGAGCAAAAAATCGGCGAACCAACGGATCCTCGATCCGAGACTTTGACAAAGGCCACTGCGTAGCAACAAAACGTAAAACAGTAGCAAGGACAGGGTCAGCAGCTGTGGCTGTAGCGACACGACGAAAATCAATCGGAAACGATTCGACCACTTCATCGGTTTCCGAATCAATGAACATGCAAGCAAGTTCGGAAGAATCGAATGCTTTATCCTCAGCAACAGGCAAACGGGACAACGCATCGGCGTTTCCGTGCTTAGCAGTGGACCGATACAAGATATCGTAGCGGTACTGCGAGAGGAAAATAGACCAGCGAATGAATTTCTGCGCTGTACGTGGAGGTACAGGCTTGGTCGGATGAAAAAGCGATGTCAAAGGTTTGTGGTCTGTGATGATGGTAAAGTGACGACCATACAAGAAATCATGGAACTTCGTAACACCAAACACGAGAGCCAAAGCTTCTTTCTCTATCTGTGAATAATTTCTTTGCGCCGACGAGAGCAATTTGGACGCAAAGGCAATAGGGCGATCATGGGAGCCAACTTTGTGCGCAAGCACAGCACCGATCCCGAAATCCGATGCATCTACCATCAACAAAAGGGGTTTCTGGGGATCGAATGGCGTAAGGCAAGTATTAGAAAGCAACGCCGATTTCAACTGGCGAAAGGCGCGTTCACATTCCGTCGTCCAGACGAACGGAACACCTTTACGGCGTAAGCGATGAAGCGGAGCTGAAATGGAAGAGGCATTGCGCACATATTTATTGTGTCATGGCTTCGCCACATTCTCCAGATGTACTGTCCGAATTTTATCGCTTGCAGAATCAGCAGACGCAGGCGTTACTGGATGCCCTTGGACAGCTCGTCCAGGGTCAACGTACCATTCAAACCGATGCGGCCGCCGCCGCTTCTTCGCTACCGCTGCCACTAAACGCTGTTGCACCTCCCTTTCGACCATACGTGGCAGCCGATGAGACCTGGCACGAGTGGTCTCGCCAGTTCAACTTTCATCTAGCAGCCTACAGAATTCAAGGTAAAGAGCGGCAGCCGTTTTTGCTTTCTTGTGTCGGTGTGTCCACATACCGTGTGATAGTGAAATTGTTTCCCCGACGCGACGTAGCAACTCTGTCCTACGAGGAAATTTTGTCTGCATTAGATGCCTATTTCAAAGAAACAGTTAATGTGGTTGCAAAACGGTATACGTTCTTTCGTACAAAACGTACGGCCGGTCAAACTAATAGGGAGTGGGTAGCAACATTGCAAGGACTTACTAGGGACTGTGCCTTTGAATGTGACTGTGGTCTTTCTTATTCAGATACAATGGTGCGTGATGCAATTGCACAGAACGTTTCTGATGTTCGCATACGGGAGCAAATTTTGAAACTAGTTAATCCCATCCTCGTCGCCAATGTTGTGTCGGTATCTGGGCCGACACCGTGAAGTTGAGATGGCTGAAAAGGCAAGCTAGACTAACGCAGACGGGCGTGAAGTACTGGAACAGGATACGTAATTAATGTTAGGAAGAAAAGTACGGAGCAGGTTTAATACTTAACTTTACTCAATCATGGTGGTACATCGATCTTGACGATACACAGGAGACTTTAAGTACAATCACTGTATGGCTAATGGCGCCTTGCTAGTTCGTAGCCATTAACTTAGCTGATGGCTATTCTGTCTCTCGGCTAATGAGAGAGAAAGGCTTCGTACATCTGGTCGGTAGCTAGGTTCTCGTACAACTGGGGCGAGTGCTCTCTCGTATCACGAGACCTGCCTTGGTGGTGGCGCTAGGTCTGCGATTACACAGTGGCGACACGCGGGTCCGACATGTACTAAATGGACCGCGGCCGATTTAAGCTACCACCTAGTAAGTGTGGTGTCTGGCGGTGACACCACAGAGGTATTATAACGAGTGTACAGACCTCCGATTAGTCAGTCTGCATTAGTCTGCATCAGTCTGTACCAGTCTGTAGTCAAGTTACAGTCTGCGCCTAACAAGATTATCATATTCCTGTACATAGCCATGAAGATAAATGAATAGACACTTTGTCAAGTATCAGAGATATGTGAGAATAACATTAAAGTACGAAGACCAAAGGAACGTCAGATTGTCAATTGTAAACAGCATCCAGATTCAAGTTACGTAAAATCTATGATTTTTATAATTTTAATAAATGTGTGTGAAAATTAATAAAGTTCTGTTTAAAGTTGGTCACTGTCAATCTGCTACTCTAAGCGTGCAAGTGGCATTTCTATCGTCTGACCTAACGGCAGAAGATAAACACGCCACGATAAGACCACGAGACATATTGCTGACACTTGCCTACTTCGTTAGAACGACAACTCAAATAATCTGATGGCGTGTGTACCGAAGGTCTTACAGTACGCACACCACATAGACACACAGAATAATGATATAGAATATTAATGAAATTTGTCTCACATAAAAACCTTTAAGAGTTTTCACATAAAAAATTCGGAGGTAGAACTTTCCAGCACGCTTTTGTAGAAAACAGTTATCATAAGTGGCAAATGTGAAATTCAGCAATTTAGGAAAAGAAGCTTCTGTCAAAGGATCTACACGCAATCAGAATACATCAGTCCCATAAAACACAGCTAGCTTTCTTCACACTTTGCAAATAGGAGACACAGTTACACAGGTATATTCGTATTTGGAGTTGTCTGGAATGCATTCCACACTATACCGTAAGGTCTACTAATAACCAAATTGTGATCATATGAGGTACGTCCACAAAAAGTGATCGAGTCAAAGGATAGTTGCTTGATAGTAACCAGTATGTTATACTAGACAGTGACTATTAAATAGAATCGAAATTGACATCCACTGTCCCCGAAGTAAGTGTATTAAGACTGTTTATGTTCTCATTTCACACAAACGATTTCTCAGATACGAACAGCACCACCCCCGGACAGATATTTTGGCTCGTGGGCTGTGCCTGGGCCCGAATGCCAGAACGCTCAGCCTCGCTTCACATTTCCCCCATCGCCACGCCACGCTCTCTGAGCATGAGGAAGGGGAAGAGGGGGAAAATCACGTTGTAGTCGCACGCGTACGACTTGGTTTTATATGTCACATTTCTCAACAACATAGGTCACAAACAAAACAAATTTTCAATATCATTTAATTACTTATTATTATTTAATTACTAATAGCACGCTGAAGAGATAATATAGTTGTTATCTGGTGCAAACTTCTGGCATATAGACAGGTGCACACAACTTCACAGAGTTTTGCACTCAAGTTGCCACGTAATGTGACTTATTTAGTTTCATGATCGAAAAAAATTCTTTAACGCAAACGTTGTAACGCTTTTGCAACCTCATTGTGGAGACTTGGAAACTTTACCTGAGGAAAGCGATGCAGACGTCCTGAACAGTTTTAATGTATAAGAAATTGTCATTAAAACGGGAATTACCTAGTCAATCAGTTACATAAGCACGTACACAGGGGCGCTTTGAACTGAAACGGCAAATGGTCTCTAAAACAGCTCGAAAACAGGTGGAAGATTGACAGTGTCATGGAAACGTTTAGGAAATTATCCTTGTAAATCTTTCAAGGCACAATGAATTCCTGAAACTTTGCGTTTCCTTTAATGGCAGTGAGCTTAGGGAACTGGACTCTGTGTCAGAACGTGTCCTTCTACAAAGCGATTTCCTTTTTAAATTCATCCCAATCAAATCAGAAAGAATTTACCTTGCTGTGTCTTACTGTGGACAGTATGCAGTCAAGTCCGCTTAAAATTAAAAGTCTGCACTCAATTCTGGATTTTCTAATTTTCGTTCCTGCACTCATTTTTCCTTCATAAATTCAATACTATCGAAATTTAAATTAAAATATCGTTCGACGTCTGCCCCTTAACTTAACCTATGTACTCTGCAGTAAAATATGAAGTCCCCATACCCTTCCTTTAGTTCCACTGAGAAGTGTTGCAACTAAAAACGGGATAATGCATGTGACTTCATAAATTTAACTATTTGTACCACCAATTCCTTCACGTGCTCCAGGTCTGCAGATTTAGGACAATAAATCCCGTCTATCGATTTTTCTAATTATTTGCTCTGTCATTGTCATTGTTTCTGCATGGTACTGAAACGTCGTTCCATAGTAACTATACAGTACCTGTCACTTATGCGAACTGAGAATTCTCAACCCCCTCTTCTGTCATTCCTATTCATTTTAAAGGATTGCGACGACAGATAGCTAGATTGCCTCTTTTTGTGTTGAACAGCCATTGGACCTGTGAACGTCCTTCGTACCACGAACAAATAGCGAAAGTTAAACAGCGCTGATATCACGATTCCGCCGAACTGAAGAGAGTTATGTCGACCGAAAAATGGCGCGCCACAGTCCTGAATGAAATGTTGCGCTGTTCCTGGTACTTCCGAGAAGGACTGAGCAAAGCCAAGTGATATGCCGGACCTCGGCTCGCCCTCGGTCTGCACATGCTGTACGCGTCAAGTTTAGCACACCGTGGCCGGCCCTACTGTAAGTGCTTTTGTTCACGAAAAGTATCGTCACTGGAACGTAGAATGGAAACGCCGGGCGACTTTGTGACATACTAACTTTTAGGAGACCTATGGGCGTTTAACGCCTTATTATCTACAACCGGTTTCAGAGTTATTCGTTCATTTTTGCCTTATACTAGTGATGGGAGTATACGAAAATGTTATGGGCCTCGCCGTTTTCGTCGTACTTGTTTCCAGTTGCCAGGCTTTTACAATTTTTCATTTATCAAAGTCATAAAAATCAATAGTTTTCACTCTTATCTACAAGTGACATCTAAAGTTTTTATGTCGTCTCATTGTCTCTGTAGAGCTGTACCATGGGAGCAAAGAGAGGATGTTGTTTGGTGGCTGGTACCTCTTTCTGTAACACAAACTGCACGCAAATATTAACTGTGTTCTTTATTCATAAGCAAAGAGCTCCACAGCTTTACATATTCGCTGTGGTACAAGCTCTCCTGTATAGTCCACTTTAGCCTCACTGCTGGTGAAGTGCAAAGTCCGCACTGAACACTATTCCGTTCGCTATGTTCTGCCTGATTCTAAGCTAGAGGCTGTGACTGCGGCTCCGAGTCGGTGACATGCTGGAACTGACTCGGTGCTAGACACGAACTAACTGGCCCTCCGGTCCTTGGCGCGGCCGAGAGGGCTTTGACGACGTGTTTCCAGCGAGTCCGTCGTTGGCCTCTGTCGATACTCTTGTAACCCCCACGCCGCGTGCTGTGCTGGAGCCAGCTTATGCCAGCACAAGAGTCACTGCTACATCTCCTTTATACAGAATGATGCGACAAAACTCATAGAATAGCAATATGCATATATACAGATGGCGGTAGTACCGCGTACAAAAGATATAAAAGGGAACTGCATTGGTGTAGCTGTATTTCTACTCATATGCTTCATGGGAAATGGTTTCCGACTCGATTTATGGTGGCACGACTCGAATTAACAGACTGTAAACGCGGAACGGTAGTCGGAGCTAGACGCATGGGACATTCAACTTTGGGAATCGTTAGGGAATTCAATACTCCGAGATCCGTGGCGTCAAGAGTGCGCTGGAAACGTCTAAAAGTGTGTACTAATTTTTTTCCAGCAGTGTATATTGTTCACTCGGCCGTGCCTGATCATACAACCACGGCAGGTACATGGAGCTAGGAAATGAATTTACCTGCAACGACACAAGTATCCACACGTATAGTGTGATGATGCCTGGAGCACGAAGGACTGACACCAGTGCAATATTTGTTGCTGCTTCCCTTGGCGCAGTAGCAAGAAGAGATGTGCAAACTGCGGTGCGAACATTGTCAACCTTGGGCACAGGAGTGGAACCACGTCGTCTTTTTAGGTGAGTCCAGGATTCGGCAGACAACATCACAAAGGACTTATATGTGAGTGGAGGTTCTGAAGAAAACGAACACTGGTAGACTGCGTTCGTTATTGCCATACGGGCCCAGAACTGTGGGTGATGCCATAGTGTGCCAGTGGCTACACAACTCGATCACCTCTTGCTCGAATAGCCGGTAATTTTGAGAGCAGCCTCTACGTCCCTTACATAGTAGGCCCGTGGCACTGTCCTATTTTTGAGGTCTCCGTGACGTTCACATTCAATGAGATAATGCAAGTCCAAATGTTATTCAGGCTGTCCTTACCTACATCGATACAGAGAGTGTTTGAATTTTGCCTGGACAGTACATTCCCCAGATCTCTCGCCCACTGTAGAGATATGGTGGGGTTAGCGACATGGAACGCCACCACTAGCTTTCTGATGTACTCTGGTGTAGAGTGGAAGTGGCATGGAATGACACACCAATATCTATCATCTAAGCTCAATTACATTGTGTACCCAGCCTGGATAGAGCCATTGTTGCTGCCAGAGAGGACAACTCTGTGTACTACTACCCCATATACTTCCAATCGCTCAAAAATACCTACATATTTTATTATATATATTTCCCACTATACTGCAAACCCGTAATACGTAAAATTTCATTCACTATTTCTCCCGATGTTGCAATTTTAAAGGCCGGTTGTATGTCTTCAATATTCGAGCCGACTGCCTGTAAATGGCAATCCATCACTTCAAAGTTGAACTACCTACCTCATCTACCGAAGGGACATCTGAGTGAACTACAGTTTCACGAATAGCACTACTGTTACTTTTTGTTTCTAGCCTCCAGTGTTAGTTCGATAAGTATACCTCATTATAAATGAGATGGTTCAAATTGCTCTGAGCGCTATGGGACTTAACATCTGAGGTCATCAGTCCCCTACAACTTAGAACTGCTTAAACCTAAGTAACCTAAGGAGATCACACACATCCATGCCCGAGGCAGGATTCGAACCTGCGACCGTAGCAGTCGCGCGGTTCCAGACTGAAGCGTCTAGAACCGCTCGTCCACACCAGCCGGCTATAAATGAGATACAGCATGCTGTTGAATCTCAGTGGTTATCCATTACAAAAGGTAAATTTTATAACAAGGAAAATTTAAGCTATTCTTGGTTATTGATAACCAAACAACTGCAGCGCGGTGTGGCCGCACAGTTTGAGGCGTCATGTCACAGACAACGCTGCCACTCACGCCAGAGGTTCGAGTCCTTCCTCGGTAATGGGTGTGTGTGTTGTTCTTAACATAAGTTAGTTTAAGTAGTGAGTAAGTCTAGGGCCGATGATCTAAGCAGTTTGGTCCCTCATGAATTCACACACATTTGAACATTTTTAAACTAAATAACTTCCATTGATACCAAATGCAGGCAGGGGACAAAAATGTAGAAACCGCGTGAAACGCATGCTTGAATGTAAATGCAGATGCTAGTCTAGTTAGCAAAGGTGCTGTTGTATTTGATCACTTGCGACACGTGTTTAACTTCCTAGATACGTTTCAGCTGTCAGTCGCGGTCAGAAAAGTGTATTGTGTCGGAGATAAGTGAATTCGAATGAGAGAAAATTGTTGGTGCTCATTTGGTGGGTGCTTTCGTAACCAAGCGATTCGACGCGTTTGGTGTTACAGGAGGCACCGTCTCCAGAGAGGGAAGTCGGAAAAACATCATCCGCTAAGACGCAACACTGACGAACGTGTGTGTTCAGTGGTCTTGACAGACGGTCATTGAAGAGGATTGTGACGAAACATAACAGGACGACAGTTGCAAAAATCGAGGCAGAACAGAATGTCACATCAAGCCTAAGCAAAAACAACTGGACTGCGCAGCAATGGAAGAAATTCATTTGGTCGAATGAGTCCCGTTTCACAGTATTTCCACCTTTTAGCCGAGTTTACACCCCAAGAGTGAAACAGGGCGGGAATTCGGACACGATTCGAGCAGCCTTATCATGGTACTCAATGAACCCTGTGGTTACTCCACAAGGTCACGTTATTGCTATGGATTGTGTGAGCATTTTGGCAGATCCAGCCTATTTCATGGTACAGTGTGTGGTCTACAGTGGTGATGCTGTGTTCCAATACGACAGGGCCCCTGTTCATACAGGTCGCATCTTCCAGGACTGGTTTCGTAAGCACGAAGGGTGAATTGGCGCATCTTCCCTGTCCAATTTACTCACTAGTGAATATTATTGAATATTTGTGGTCTGCTTTGGAGGGATGGGCGCGTGATCACTATTCACATCAATCATTGTTACATGAACTTGCCACTATTTTGCAGCAAGAATGGTATATGTTTCTCTTCAAAATGGCTCTGAGCACTATGGGACTCAACTTCTGAGGTCATTAGTCCCCTAGAACTTAGAACTAGTTAAACCTAACTAACCTAAGGACATCACACACATCCATGCCCGAGGCAGGATTCGAACCTGCGACCGTACCGGTCTCGCGGTTCCAGACTGCAGCGCCTAGAACCGCACGGCCACTTCGGCCGGCTTCTCTTCAAAACCGTACAGCATCTGTATTTATCCATTCCTAGTTGACTGGAAGATATTTTCAATGTCAATGGTTTTCTTGCGCCGTATTATAATCCGATGAAGATTACTTTGTGATTGACAGAGTGCAGCGGCAGAGGGCAGTGTTATGGCGAGCAGCCAGCCACACTTCTTGTGACGCTGCACGAACCTACACAGCCAGCACGTGTCGCTCGTCAAATAACTACCTCTGGATGGTGGCTAGCCCCTACTATTCGTCAATCACTATGTAATTTTAATTGGAGTGTAAGCATTAAAATTTGTTGCGTTTTTTATGTTTCCATATTTTCGTGCAACTCCTGTAGGCGTACAGTGGAAGGACAGCACGAATGGTCAGAAGTTTGTTTGATCCACAGGTAATGTCAAGGAAATGTTGAAAAACTAGTACAGGCACACGCTTGAAGATAGGCGCCAAACATGCTGCGGACGTCTGTTTATAACGTTTTGAGAACCATTATTGAGTGACTAATAAAGACATGTACTAATTCCCCTTAAATATCGCTGCCGTAAGTATCGGAGCGAGGGGGGTTCTGAGCCACTCTGCATTGTTGCCAGATGTGTACAAGATGGCGGCGATGACGTCATCCAAGATGGTGGACATGACATCATTATAGATGGCGGATTTTGGCGGGAAGTTTGAATTTTGAGGGGAATAAAGTCAACTGGGCTACCTCCACTAACCTAACCCCCCTCCCTTCCCCTCCCCCAGAAAACAGTGGAAAGTTCAAATCCCAACAGGATAATGCATCTACTCTACTAACCTAAGAAAATTGTGGGAAGATAAGTCACTTGGGTTACCTCCACTAACCTAAATCATCCGACCGCCACCTCATCCTAGGAACTGGCGCCAAGTTTGAATTTTGGTGGGAAGATAAGTCACTTGGGGTTTCTCTACTAAGCTAAGAAAATGGCGCCAAAGAAAGGTTACCTCCACTAACCTAAGTCACCCAACCGCCACCTCCTCCTAAGCATTTGTGGGAAAAGGACTCAACTAATGCTGGACATAAGTCTTTATTTCATATGCAACACTCCTTATTTGAAGAATTTCGTGCAGCACAGCCATACAGTGTGTTCACCACGAGGTCTGGATTCCAACTGATCTAGTACACAGTACTGCCACCAGAGAGCACTGTCATCTGTGATGTAAACCAAGATGGCGATGGAAAATGGCGACAGACAGAGTCTCCACCAAGAGATCTACAACCCAACTGACCTAGTACACAGTACTGCCACCAGAGAGCGATGTCGTCTGAAACGTTATCCAAGATGGCGGTGGAAAATGGAGACAGACAGTGTCTCCACGAAGAGATCGAGTCCAATTGACCTAGCACACAGTACTGCCACCAGAGGGCACTGTCGTCTGTTCTGTAGCGTAACCCAAGATGGTGATCTGGGGTGGAGAAAAATGGCGGGAACAGGGCTCTGCCCGTGATGGACATAAGTCTTTATTTTGTAGGCAGTGTCTCCACCACTAGATCTAGAGTCCAACTGACCTAGTACACAGTACTGCCATTAGAGGGTGCTGTCACCCCTAATGTGATGTAATCCAAGATAGTGGTCTGGAGGGGGAAAATGGTGCGACAATGGCTCAGCCTGCGCTGGGCTGCTGGAGAGAGTAAGGAAGTAGTGTACTTTATTTATTTTGGAACAATTCATTAAGGGATGGAGTATATTTATGACTCTAATACAAAACACACGCTTGGGGTCACAATACACAGTCTGCAAACCTGGAAACTACTCCTAAATAATGTACTGCAGACACACAAACAACTAATAACATATCAAAATAATTTCAGTACAGACCTGCAAACAGCTCCTGAATAGTGCAACACTGTGATGTGTAGACACACTCAGTACTCGTAAATTGTCCAAATAGCGCATAGCACAGCCTACAGACCCAATCGCAGAATAATGCAACAGACACGCGCAGACACCACCCACCACCCCTGTCCATTGAACTGCACATGCTCCCAAAACTCAGGATGCACCAACAGCCCCGCAAAGTTGCACGGCAGTCAGCTGTCAAACCACACACAAGCAACCGATTGGGTCTGGCATGCATGAGGTAGAAGTATCCCTTTCATACTCAACACCTGAGAAATTCCTATCGAAATACATATTCACCTAGGCGTAATTCATGACACGACCAGATGTGAGCGAATACCTATATATACAAAGCACAGATGCTCCAAGTTAGGCACCGCGTGCGTGTTCACCATTGCTGGCGTGAACCCTCCCTCTACCTGCGGTCCGGCGAAGAGGTTATTGCTGAGTAATGCTGCAGAAATCCATTCCAGAATAGCACGAGCTGCTTCCTAGTGATTATAACAGGCCATGCATGACATGTGGCTACCGCATCGAAGAACGTAGCTACATACCACCGCAAGCACATCTACCAATATTCTAAATGTTATACTGTAGTCACATGGCTATCTAAAATAATAACCAAGTCGAACTCTAGTAAATTGCATAGTGTCCCAGAAATACTTAACGTGCACTTTTGTAGGTGTTTTTGTGATGTCTCAGCTTGTATGCTTGGATATTCTTTATCTAACATAATCTGTTCATGGCTGGCCGTTGTGGCCGAGAGGTTCTAGGTTCCTCAGTTTCGAACTGTGCTGCTGCTACGGTCGCAGGTTCGAATCATGCCTCGGGTATGGATGTGTGTGATGTCCTTCGGTTAGTTAGGTTTTAATACAGGTAGTTCTAAGTCTACGGGACTGATGACCTCAGATGTTAAGTCCAATAGTGCTTAGAGAAAGTTTAACGAAAATCTGTTTACGAAAACAGCGCAGAATAACATCGAATGCACACTTCCCACCAGTCCTAACGTGATACCGTTCCTGCTCACAACATATGCAGACGTTCTCGCCACTATGTAGAGACTCCTATATCCCAGCACAAAGGATGTCTTCTGAATGAATCGAGCATTATGATTGGCTCTTATCGAATTTACCCGCCGAATTACTCATGCCGCCAGTATCGAAGCACCATCCACCTTTTCTTTCTTTCTGCAGATGAGACTTTGAGCAGTAAAATTATTGTGCACAGATCGCTAAATTGTGTTGAAAGCTAAACTCGCAAAGTTGTCTACAGATCATCAAATACATACTAGACACAAAAGAATATTAGAAGCTAGGATAATATTTACCACTGTAACTACAATTAAATGTTACGATTGCTGCTATAGGCTGACACTGTTCAATGAACAGGTAAAGTCTCCTCGTGACGGCTGTGCTTGTGGAACGAATCTCAGTATCTATAGCGCACATAATTTTCCACATAAAAAAACTCTCTCATACCCTCGCAGTTATCGATGTGCTGACTGTATACGTCCCTCACGATGGCACATGCAGTCATCTTCTCTTGTCAATTCACAACATAAACCACAGTAACTTTACAATACAATATATACACGTTTTACACAACATATACCACAGTAACTTTAAATAGCAATATATGCAAATTTTACACAAACAGTGCAGTTACCTTTTATATGTGTACAGCGCCAAAAAAATTATGGTATGCCTACACTCACACGAGTTATATGTCATGATTCTCCTCAGTAATAGGGAAGCACTGTCCTCCTTTTATTTCTTTCTACAGACGTGCCTTTCAGCAGCAAAAAAGCTATTTTGCACTGATCCTAATATTGCACGGACAACTAAACCTCGCAAAGTGCCACACATATTGTCAAATACGGAAAGACTCTTACTTTATTACACTGCTCTCCGAGTGAGGACATGGGCTTGAATATTAGAGTGTGAAACTGATCAACCCAGCAATATATCACTGCGTACCATGTGGATGTAGTAAACGTACAATTCATATCCCCCACCATACAAAATCATCGCTTATACATCAGAAAGCCGTCAATGGATCGAAGTCACTCTCAGGACTGTTTGCAAGGACTCGCCCGTTTCTCCCTAGACACAAACGCGTTACTCTTTTTGGTCTGGACCTGCTTCCCTGCTTGCTTTTTTATACACCCATATCCAGACTCTGGGATTACAAGAACAAATATATTTTCACATGTTTTGCACGCAGCAGTATCCTACCCATCTCTCACGCAATATATTTCCGAAGATGCGGACTGAGAATTATTTCTCTACAAACCCGAAACTTTAGCTATGTGGAGAGTGCTCTAAACCATTGAGTAGCTAGAAACTTACCCCGTCTGTGAAGACCTTTACTCGGCATCTCTAAACAAATAGAGGACACTGATATTTCCACAATCGAATACCGATTTAGGTACAAACCCGCCCTCGGCGAATACAAATTAATGATTCTGCTCCGAACATGCTTCCTTGCTTGCTCGCTCTTCTACACACATCTCCAGACTCAGGGAATACAAGAATACACGAAATTTTGGACGGTTCGCCATAATATTATACAATTATCGCGGTACTTCTCGATATCAAGCACGATGTAGCATCCTATCGATCGCTCACGCAACATAATTCTGAAGATATAGACTGGGAATTATTTCTATGCGAGTCCGAAATTTTGGCTAGGTAGAGCGTGCTCTAGACCGCTGAGTAACTAGAAACAAACAGACGAAAAATGATATTTCCACCCGCGAATATCGATCTCGGTGATGTAACACATTCTAAATCATCCCTATACTTTACAGTAGGGTGTTTCTCATGTCTAGAGAACTGGCAAACGTGTCTTACACATGCTAGACGCATAATCCACAATCGATTTTCTCTCATCTAAGTAAAGGCGCGAAATGTGCAGAAGCAGTCGACCGAACAGTTTACATGGGAGGGAATAAAGGTCCAGCGCAAACGCACCTCTATACACAACCTTCTCAAATTTCTACTTGATCACGAAAGCCGCCCAACACATACTAAGTATTAGTTCGCTATTCGGTCGTCTAGAGGAAGGCAAAGTTAACTCAGATACATTCCTACACTCCAACAGGTCTCTGCATTCGGACGGCTGCTGGCGTTAACGGGAAACGTGAATCATTCCCGCACAGGTCACTGGCGCTGCAGGTCGAGCATGCACAGGTAGACTCAATCATCCTAGGAAATCGGTCACACGGTGGTCCATTGGTCGTGACCGGGCCAAATATCTCACGCAATAAGCGTCAACCGAAAAATCTACAAAGAATGAAACTTATCTAGCTTGAAGGGGGAAACCAGATGGCGCTATACTTGACCCGCTAGATGGCGCTGCCATAGGTCAAACGGATATCAACTGCGTTTTTTTAAATAGGAACCCCCATTTTTTTATTAAATATTCGTGCAGTACGTAAAGAAATACAAATGTTTTAGTTAGACCACTTTTTTAGCTTTGTGATAGATGACGCTGTAATACTCACAAACATATGGCTCACAATTTTAGACGAACAGGTGGTAAAAGGTAGGTTTTTAAAATTAAAATACAGAACGTATGTACGTTTGAACATTTTATTTCGGTTGTTCTAATGTGATACATGTACCTTTGTGACCTTATCATTTCTGAGAACACATGCTGTTACAACGTGATTACCTGTAAATACCACACTAATGCAATTAATGCTCAAAATGATGTCCGTCAACCTCAATGCATTTGGCAATACGTGTAACGACATTCCTCTCAACAGCGAGTAGTTCGCCTTCCGTAATGTTCGCACATGCATTGACAATGCGCTGACGCATGTTGTCAGGCGTTGTCGGTGGATCACGATAGCAAATATCCTTCAACTTTCCCCACAGAAAGAAATCCGGGGACGTCATATCCGGTGAACGTGCGGGCCATAGTATGGTGCTTCGACTACCAATCCACCTGTCATGAAATATGATATTCAATACAGCTTCAACCGCACGCGAGCTATGTGCCGGACATCCATCATGTTGGAAGTCCATCGACATTCTGTCATGCAGTGAAACATCTTGTAGTGACATTGGTAGAACATTACGTATAAAACTTCCTCGCAGATTAAAACTGTGTGCCGGACTGAGACTCGCACTCGGGACCTTTGCCTTTCGCGGGCAAGTGCTCTACCAACTGAGCTACCCAAGCACGGCTGACGACCCGTCCTCACAGCTTTACTTCTGCCAGTACCTCGTCTCCTACCTTCCAAACTTTACAGAACCTCTCTTGCGAACCGTGGCTAAGCCATGTCTCCGCAATATCCTTTCTTTCTTCTGTAAAGTTTGCAAGGTAGGAGACGAGGTACTGGCAGAAGTAAAGCTGTGAGGACGGGACATAAGTTGTGCTTGGGTAGCTCAGTTGCTAGAGCATTAGCCCGCGAAAGGCAAAGGTCCCGAGTTCGAGTCTCGTTCCGGCACACAGTTTTAATCTGCCAGAAAGTTTCATATCAGCGCACACTCCGCTGCAGAGTGAAAATCTCATTCTGATTACGTAGGAAATCAGCATACATTGCACCATTTAGATTTCCATCGATAAAATGAGGGCCAGTTACCCTTCCCCCCATAATGCCGCACCATACATTAAACCGCCAAGGTCGCTGATGTTCCACTTGTCACAGCCATCGTGGATTTTCCGTTGCCCAATAGTGCATATTACGCCGGTTTACGTTACCGCTGTTGGTGAATGACGCTTCGTCGCTAAATAGAACGCGGTCAAAAAATCTGTCATTGTCCCGTAATTTCTCTTGTGTCCAGTGGCATAACTGTACACGACGTTCAAAGTCGTCGCCATGCAATTCCTGGTGCATAGAAATATGTTACGGGTGCTATCGATGTTGATGTAGCATTCTCAACACCGACGTTTTTGAGATTCCCGATCCTCACGCAATTTGTCTGCTACTGATGTGCGGATTAGCTGCAACAGCAGCTAAAACACCTACTTGGGCATCATCATTTGTTGTAGGTCGTGGTTGACGTTTCATATGTGGCTGAACACTTGCTGTTTCCTTAAATAACGTAACTATCCGGCGAACGGTCCGTCCAGGATACCGAGCGGCATACATAACACACGCCCGTTGGGCATTTTGATCACAATGGCCATATATCAAAACGATATCGACCTTTTCCGCAATTGGTAAACGGTCCCACGAAGCAAATACCGTCATCACTGACGGAATGTTACGTGATACCACGTACTTATACGTCTGTGAGTATTACAGCGCCATCTATCACAAAGCGAAAAACTTGGTCCCACTAAAACATTCATATTTCTTTACGTACTACACGAATATGTAATAAAAATTGGGGTTCCTATTTTAAAAAACGCAGTTGATATCCGTTTGACCTATGGCAGCGCCATCTAGAGGGGCAACCATAGCGCCATCCGGTTTGCCCCTTCAAGCTAGACAAGTTTCGTTCTTTGTAATTTTTTCGTTTGATGCTTGAACAATAAATGTTCCCATACGATGCAGAATAATACTGACCGAAAATCAACACTGGGTGGGCATGTCTCTTAGATTTTTCTTGGGAGTGCTACCACTGTGTCTTAGAAAGAGAGATGTAATCAGCCAGATGTTAGAAAAAAAAACCAGATGGGAACAACTACTGTATGTTACTGTCACAAGCGGTCTCGGTTGTACAGGTGGACAGAAGTATCCATGTTAAACGCTATACCCGCTCTACAAATCTGACTGTGGTGGTTTCTTTCAGGACAAATACCGTGACGGTGATCATAGGAATGTGTATTATCAGACCAACATGTAGCCCACGATGCAAGCTCGTGATGAAATTACCACATTTTGAAAGTGATTCGGCTGAGGGACGTGGTATGTAAGGGGTATTTGCGACTCCCTTACTGCTCCTTTTTTTTTTCCTTTATTGTGATTTTGATCACCTTACACAAGGCGGGCTGTCAGCAGCAGAGTACGCCGCTCTTCAGTCTTTAGTTTTACAATAAGTAAAACATAGAGGTGGTACAGAGAAGACAAAAACGGCGGGCAGAAAATGTAGACACTAAAAAACAAAAAAACATGGAGCCGTTCACGCTGGACGAGAAACATCACTGACACTAGTTGACACGGCGCACATAACACGGATGATGGCGACGGTACACGTGAACAGTGGTGGCATGACGGCGAACAAACACTAAACACAAACGCACGCACACGAGACACTGATGGCGATCTTACTGCTCCCCAGCTAGATAGTTCTATAGTATTTGTAACGCATTCCGTCTTGATACCATATCAGAGATTCCCCGATATATCCACTGAGTTACAGGCGATGACTGACTGAGAAGGAACACAAACGGTAGTAGTAGATGATGTGCTGATTGAGGTCATAAGAAAATGAACACTAGCATCTCAGATCTCAAGTTTTACGCTATCCGCTAGAAATGACGTCTGGAATTTGGAATAAGTTCTTTCCATTCAAGCATATACCTGCACGGATCTTATTGCAATTCCTTTAATGATTACAACCACTGCTCAAACATATTTATGGCACTCCCTTATCTCAAAACGAGTCACCTTTCCCGAGCCTAGCTGCTACACTAAAATTCCAACAGGGTTTTAGTCACCCCCTACGCATCATGCAACTGATCCCATTTCAGCTTTCCACATGTAATCGTTCCAATTTAAGTCGGAACTGAGCAGAAGTCGGAGAGAGACATATCCACCACCTTCTGCAACTCATGTAGAAACAGAACGACCTGAGATAGTACAACAGGACCGTGTTTTGAACACTCGGCGGAAATGCGCGATGTGGTACGTATCCAAACTAGATACAGATAACTACAGTCCGAAGCAGATCCACGCCTTCATCTACATCTACATTCATACTCCGCAAGCCACCCAACGGTGTGTGGCGGAGGGCACTTTACGTGCCACTGTCATTACCTCCCTTTTCTGTTCCACTGTCTGAAAGCCTCCGTGCGCGCTCGAATCTCTCTAATTTTACATTCGTGATCTCCTCGGGAGGTATAAGTAGGGGGAAGCAATATATTCTATACCTCATCCAGAAACGCACCCTCTCGAAACCTGGCGAGCAAGCTACACCGCGATGCAGAGCGCCTCTCTTGCAGAGTCTGCCACTTGTGTTTGCTAAACATCTCCGTAACGCTATCACGGTTACCAAATAACCCTGTGACGAAACGCGTCGCTCTTTTTTGGATCTTCTCTATCTCCTCCGTCAACCCGATCTGGTACGGATCCCACACTGATGAGCAATACTCAAGTATAGGTCGAACGAGTGTTTTGTAACCCATCTCCTTTGTTGATGGACTACATTTTCTAAGGACTCTCCCAATGAATCTCAACCTGGTACCCGCCTTACCAACAATTAATTTTATATGATCATTCCACTTTAAATCATTCCGTACGCATACTCCCAGATATTTTACAGAAGTAACTGCTACCAGTGTCAGTTCCGCTATCATATAATCATACAATAAAGGAACCTTCTTTCTAAGTATTCGCAATACATTACATTTGTCTATGTTAAGGGTCAGTTGCCACTCCCTGCACCAAGTGACTGTCCGCTGCAGATCTTCCTGCATTTCCCTACAATTTTCTAATGCTGCAACTTCTCTGTATACTACAGCATCATCCGCGAAAAGCCGCATGGAAGTTCCGACACTATCTACTAGGTCATTTCTATATATATTGTGAAAAGCAATGGTCCCATAACCCTCCCCTGTGGCACGCCAGAGGTTACTTTAACATCTGTAGACGTCTCTCCGTTGATAACAACATGCTGTGTTCTGTTTGTTAAAAACTCTTCAATCCAGCCACATAGCTGGTCTGATATTCCATAGGCTCTCACTTTGTTTATCAGGCGACAGTGCGGAACTGTATCGAACGCCTTCCGGAAGTCCAGGAAAATAGCATCTACCTGGCAGCCTGTGTCTAATATTTTCTGGCTCTCATGAACAAATAAAACGAGTTGGGTCTCACACGATCGCTGTTTCCGGAATCCATGTTGATTCCTACAGAGTAGATTCTGGGTTTCCAAAAACGACATGATGCGCGAACAAAAAACATGTTCTACAGTTCTACAACAGATCGACGTCAGAGATATAGGTCTATAGTTTTGCGCATCTGTTCGACGACCCTTCTTGAAGACTGGGACTACCTGTGCTCTTTTCCAATCATTTGGAACCTTCCGTTCCTCTAGAGACTTGCGGTACACGGCTGTTAGAATGGGGGAAAGTTCTTTCGCGTACTCTGTGTGGAATAGAATTGGTATCCCGTCAGGTCCAGTGGACTTTCCTCTGTTGAGTGATTCCAGTTGCTTTTCTATTTCTTTGTTTGAAACGTCCATTCAAATCAGTCAACCCAACATGCTATCATCGTTATTCTCTACCGCCCAACAGGGAAAAATTACGAACTATAAAAGGGCCACCAACTTGATACGATATAGAAGTCACCTAGGCATCGATGCTGGCGCAATGACGCAAAGCTGCGGTGCGGTCGAGTACTGAGAAAGAGATGTCACAATGCTCCCCAGAATAGCGCAGCGTGCAGCCACCCAAGCATTCCTAACGGTATACCACGTCCTTTACCGAATTTACACCTCAAACTGCTGCTGCTAATGCCGTCTGTGTGGCACGATCCTATTAAATAAACAGGCACTGCAGAGGCCACTTTAAAGTTTGATCGCCGGCCGGAGTGGCCGAGCGGTTCTAGGCGCTACAGTCTGGAACCGTGCGACCGGTACGTTCGCAGGTTCGAATCCTGCATCGGGCATGGATGTCCTTAGGTTAGTTTGGTTTAAGTAGTTTTAAGTCTAGGGGACTGATGACCTCAGATGTTAAGTCCTATAGTGCTTGTAACCATTTTTAAGTTCCTTTTCGACTGATTCCTCATATTGCACTCATGTACGCGATCAGTCTTTCGGTTCTATCCACCCCAGAAGGTGCTGTCCATCCAGCAAAACTACTTCCCCAACTCAAACAAGCGATATCAGTCAATCATTATGTGGTAACCAACAGCATGCCAGAGCACGGATTGGATGGGCAAGACACCAACGATGTTCTCTAATAATAAGCATCACAGCTGATAGCTCTAGCAATTTTAGCAATTTTGCAGTAACTCCAACACTGGCCAATGATGTGACAGCATGTTTCCCCAATTCAGTATCATAGGTAAACAAACCCTTCTCCACTCTGCGAGTAACACTGTGAATATGGATAGATGACTGTGCAGTGCGTTTATTCAGTGCTAATTCTCGAACACATAAATCATCAAGGTATACCAGACAGCACTCCCCATATTTCTATCACCTCGAGCACAGTGTTTAATTTACGATCTATCTGTCCGCGTATGGGAGTCACAGAGCATTCTCGCTGTCTTACGGTAAAATCAGAAAGTGAAAGAGTCTCATCTCACTGTCATTGACCTACCCACCATGCAGCACCGTTAGCGAATTAATCTGCAACCGACCAGAAGAAGACCGCTACACTCCAAGTCTCGTGAATGATTGGAGGTTTTCGAGCCCTCACCCATCTCGAGATGCACCCATGTCGAGGAGCTTAGCACTCCTTATCGATGTATAGTAACAGATTTGAAAGTGTCGTGATGTAAGAGCATACAGTTAAGAAGAACAAGAAACGAATTATTTTTATGCGCGATGGATCTCCAGACGGATGGAGTTCGACGCATTTTTACGTAAATCCACCAAGCTATCAACTCTAAAGTATTGTTCTAGACTCTAGGATCGGTACCTGGAGGGTGTTGCTAAGAGAGAACATAAACACACGCCCTCCTAAGGTTACTACATTCTGCACTTAAAATGGGCTATAATATTAGATCGCCTTCGTTCACGACGTATCAGTCATATGGAATGTAGCGTTGTTAATATTCCATTGTGAGAAATATATTTCAAGCGCATGACATACACCCTTCTCCCCGGTATCTCTACGATAAGCTAGGTTATCGAACCATAAAACGCAAAAACTAGTTCCATAAAACACTTGCTCTGCATGATACGAGCACAATATAGATTTCCGGAGACGTATAGTGTCTACTGTTCACATCCGATAACGGTTCGGAAATTATACGGTGGCTGCATAAGGCCTATGTAAAATGATGGTAAGTAGTGGCGAATACCTCCTACAAGGAAACAGATAAACGCATAGCAGCAGCGTCTGACATGTGAAAATTACAAGCCATTCCGCCACTAACTCTGTAAACAGCACATCTGTTGGGGAAATGTGTACATGGGGATTGCAGCGCCTCACAAGCTCCTATCGCTAACTTACTTATGACGCTGAAGTCTCTATTTTACACCCAAGATGCGACAGGGGGGGGGGGGGGGGGTTGAGTACATCGTATAAATCAGTGTTCGTTTGGAGGTATGTGTCAAGTTTCATTACACATGAGATGGAAGTTCTCTCATGACCGAGAGGTTTACCGTTAACGATCGCAAGTAGACAGTGCTTTAAACCATATACAGAATATGTGGCTGTATACAAGTAGAACACAGGATACGTCTCGCGAGCGATGCATCCGGACAGGACACTGGAAAAATTTACCTGCAGCAACTTCTCCTCCTCTAGAATGCATCAGTCAACCATTAAATCGTTACAGCTCCATGTCGATCGATCACCCCGTCCACTATCTGTTATCCTTTAACGCAGATGCAAGTAAGTTTAGAGGTGAACGGTTCTATATCCTCCTTAAAAGCGTGAAATACAGTAGTCAACTCGCGTGTAATACTGGTACCTCGATACACATACAGGATAATGCTGCCTCGACGGAAAAAAAATTGACTGCCTCCGTGATTCCCTTCGTTTCTATGTCAACTTTTTCTCAGATTCCTCTTGTTGCTGCATACTTGTTCCCATGTACAAATTGATTAGCGTGAACCAGAAGACACGCAAGTACTTCCTCAATTTCCCCGGATTTAGGTATATATTCGGTCAATTTATACCTATTCCCTCGTCATTGTTCGCAATTCTATCGATTTTATGTCATATCTATGCATGCGATCATGACATAACCTCTCGTTCTGTGTTCTAAAAATGCCTGTAAATGTATCACAGCTGCCAACACCTAGCCCAAATGCACTGATCGGGAGGCGTAATATAGCACTGTACTCGACTATATCCGGTCACCTCCACATTCGGAGAGCCTTTGCTCCATTTTCTGTTTTTTTTTCTTTTAAACACTTGGCCGATTACATATCTCTTTCTAAGACACAGTGGTAGCACTCCCAAGAAAAATCTAAGAGACATGCCCACCCATCTTTGATTTTCGGTCAGCATTATTTTGCATCTTGTGGGAACATTTATTGTTCAAGAATTATACTTAGTAATTGTAGGGGGGGGTGATATGTTCGCATTTGAGCATCAGGCTTATAATGTATGTGTTTGTGCTCCGACATGTGTAAAGGAAATGGCTATGTCCAGTCGTAAGGAACGTGCAGATGTTTCCATTTCCAGAGCCACGGCCTTCAGCAGAGTGTATTTCAGATACTTTGCTCATTGTCGAATGCTTTTCAATTGAGACCGCGATAGTAACATTCAGTTGTAAGTACATGGATGAAATATCTATGTGACCGATTTCGTAGGATGATTGAGTCTACCTGTGCATGCTCGACCTGCAGTGCCGGTAACCTGTGCGGGAATGATTCACGTTTCCCGTTAACGCCAGCAGTCGTCCGAATGCAGAGGCCTGTTGGAGTGTAGGAATGTATCTGAGTTAACTTTGCCTTCCTCTAGACGACCGAATAGCGAACTAATCGATTGTGGATTATGCATCTAGCATGTGGAAGACACATTTGCCAGTTCTCTAGACATGAGAAACACCCTAGTTGACCTTGTAAATTATAGGGATGATTTAGAATGTGTTACATCACCGAGATCGATATTCGCGGGTGGAAATATCATTTTTCGTCTGTTTGTTTCTAGTTACTCAGCGGTCTAGAGCACGCTCTACCTAGCCAAAATTTCGGGTTCGCATAGAAATAATTCCCAGTCTATATCTTCAGAATTATGTTGCGTGAGCGATCGATAGGATGCTACATCGTGCTTGATATCGAGAAGTACCGCGATAATTGTATAATATTATGGCGAACCGTCCAAAAATTCGTGTATTCTTGTATTCCCTGAGTCTGGAGATGAGTGTAGAAGAGCGAGCAAGCAAGGAAGTATGTTCGGAGCAGAATCATTTACTTGTTTTCCCCGAGGGCGGGTTTGTACGTAAATCGGTATTCGATTGTCTAATGGGCTTTTAAAAGTGTACAAAGTTTGAAGTAAATCCGTGATCCGAAAGTCGCTGACGTCCCTTGTGAGTTAGAAAACTTGCAGTTGTACTGCTTCCCATCTCTGTCAACTCTTTTTTTTTCGTTTTTTACTCCTCTGGTTTTGAAGGAGAATGCTGAAGATAGATGGATATTTCGAATAATCATTGAACAAGTTGGAACTCGAATCGGAGAGAAAAGATGCTTATGGTACAACCTGACTGAAAGAAGGGATACGTTGATAAAACACGCCTCGAGGGATCTACGAATAGTTAATTTTGTAATGGAGGAAAGTACAGGGGTATAAATTGTAGAAGGAGACCGAACTTTGGCTACAGAAACCAGATTCAGAAGGCTGTAGCTTGCTGTAGTTATACAGCGATGAAGAGGTTTGCACAGTATAGACTAGTATGGAGGGCTGCTTCAAACTTCTCGTCTGATTTAAGACCACGACGACAAACATCTGATTTTTGTATGTCGTGACACCACGAATGCTTTGTGATGCTGATGTGTCAAAGAGGTGCTGCTGTCTTCATGGAAAAGTTGTATGTATTTTTATATTGATCTCTGATTTTAATAGTTTCTTGTTATGTACACAATAGTATAATTAAACGTTTAACATTCATACCAGACGATGTATTACACGTCTTAAATGACTCCAAGAAATATGAAATGACGCATTACTATGCCATTATTGTTGTTGCGGTCTTCAGTCAGAAAACTGATTTGATGTAGCTTTCCATGCTGCTCTGCTGTATCCTGAGCAGTCTTCATCTTCTCCGAAGAACTATTGAAACGTACATCATTTTGAAGCTGCGTACTGTATTCATCTCTTGGTCTTCCTCTACTACACTCCTGGAAATGGAAAAAAGAACACATTGACACCGGTGTGTCAGACCCACCATACTTGCTCCGGACACTGCGAGAGGGCTGTACAAACAATGACCACACGCACGGCACAGCGGACACACCAGGAACCGCGGTGTTGGCCGTCGAATGGCGCTAGCTGCGCAGCATTTGTGCACAGCCGCCGTCAGTGTCAGCCAGTTTGCCGTGGCATACGGAGCTCCATCGCCGTCTTTAACACTGGTAGCATGCCGCGACAGCGTGGACGTGAACCGTATGTGCAGTTGACGGACTTTGAGCGAGGGCGTATAGTGGGCATGCGGGAGGCCGGGTGGACGTACCGCCGAATTGCTCAGCACGTGGGGCGTGAGGTCTCCACAGTACATCGATGTTGTCGCCAGTGGTCGGCGGAAGGTGCACGTGCCCGTCGACCTGGGACCGGACCGCAGCGACGAACGGATGCACGCCAAGACCGTAGGATCCTACGCAGTGCCGTAGGGGACCGCACCGCCACTTCCCAGCAAATTAGGGACACTGTTTCTCCTGGGGTATCGGCGAGGACCATTCGCAACCGTCTCCATGAAGCTGGGCTACGGTCCCGCACACCGTTAGGCCGTCTTCCGCTCACGCCCCAACATCGTGCAGCCCGCCTCCAGTGGTGTCGCGACAGGCGTGAATGGAGGGACGAATGGAGACGTGTCGTCTTCAGCTGAGAGTCGCTTCTGCCTTGGTGCCAATGATGGTCGTATGCGTGTTTGGCGAAGTGCAGGAGAGCGCCACAATCAGGACTGCATACGACCGAGGCACACAGGGCCAACACCCGACATCATGGTGTGGGGAGCGATCTCCTACACTGGCCGTACACCACTGGTGATCGTCGAGGGGACACTGAATAGTGCACGGTACATCCAAACCGTCATCGAACCCATCGTTCTACCATTCCTAGACCGGCAAGGGAACTTGCTGTTCCAACAGGACAATGCACGTCCGCATGTATCCCGTGCCACCCAACGTGCTCTAGAAAGTGTACGTCAACTACCCTGGCCAGCAAGATCTCCGGATCTGTCCCCCATTGAGCATGTTTGGAACTGGATGAAGCGTCGTCTCACGCGGTCTGCACGTCCAGCACGAACGCTGGTCCAACTGAGGCGCCAGGTGGAAATGGCATGGCAAGCCGTTCCACAGGACTACATTCAGCATCTCTACGATCGTCTCCATGGGAGAATAGCAGCCTGCATTGCTGCGAAAGGTGGATATACACTGTACTAGTGCCGACATTGTGCATGCTCTGTTGCCTGTGTCTATGTGCCTGTGGTTCTGTCAGTGTGATCATGTGATGTATCTGACCCCAGGAATGTGTCAATAAAGTTTCCCCTTCCTGGGACAATGAATTCACGGTGTTCTTATTTCAATTTCCAGGAGTGTATTTTTACTCTCCACTCTTCCCTCGAATACTAAATTGGCAATCCCCTCATGTCTCATAATGTATTCTCTCGACCGATCCATTCCTTTAGTCAAGTTGTGCTACAGATTTCTGTTCTCCCCAGTTCTGTACAATACCTCCTTACTAGTTACATGATCTGCCCATCTAATCTTCAGCATTCTTCTGAAGCACCACATTTCAAAAGCTTCTGTTCTCTTCTTATCTGAACTGTTTGTTGCCCAAGTTTCACTTCCATTCAAGGCTACACTCCAGACAAACAGATTCAGAAAAGACATCCTATCGCTTAAATATATATTCGATGTTAACAAATTTGTTTTCCTGAGAAACGCTTTTCTTGCCGTTGACAGTTTATATTTCATACCCGCTCCCTTCGGGCATCATGAGCTATTTCACTGGCCAAATATCAAAACTCATCTAATACTTACAGTGTCTCGTTTTCTAATCTATTTTCCTCAACATTTTACAGACTAATTCCTTCTCTTCCTTTTTTACTACTGTCGAATTCCAGACCCCCATCACAGTTAAATTTTCCTCACGCTTAAATTTGTTTTATTTCATCACAAATGATATAAAAACTCTTCATGAGCTAGCTGGCATATACAGTTGTACTACAGTGGCGAGTTTTTGGCTTCGGGTCTATTTTGGCTATAATATGCGGTCACTGTGTTGTTAATAATAGCTTACCAGCATTACTATTTTCTTATTTATTATTAGACCCACTCCTGCATTATCCAGATTTGATTTTTTATCTATAACCTTGTACCTACCTGGACCATAAGTCCTTTTCCTCCTGTCTCAGAACTTTGCTAGTTTCCTCTACATCTAATTTTAACCTATCCATTTCCCTTTTTAAACTTTCTACCTACCTGCCCGAATAAGGGATCTAACAGTCCGCGCTCAGGACCATAGAATGTCAGTTTTGTTTATTCTGATGACGACATCTTCCTGAGTAGTCCCCGTCCGGAGATCCGAATGGGGGCTATTTTACCTCCGGATTGTTTTACCCGAGAGGATGCCATCATCATTTAACTATATCGTACAACTGCATGCCATCGGGAAACATTGCGCCCGTAATTCCCCCTTACTTTCAGCTGTTTGCAGTGCCAGCACAGCAAGGCCATATTTGCTGATGTTACACGACCAGATCAGTCAGTCACTACTGAAAACGTTGCTGCCCCTCTTCAGGAACCGCACATTTATCTGGCCTCTCAAAAGGTACGCCTTCGCTGTAGTTGCACCTACGGTACGGCTAACTGTATCGCTGAGGCATGCAAGCCACCTCACCAAGGTAAGGTCCACGGAACCACGCTATGAAAATTGTGCTTAGCGGGAAGCTTTAAATCTTGGCTTTGTTACCTTTTAGACTTGACACTGTTTGATACTAAAGCTGTACCAGTCCGCGAGTCAGAAAAATTGTAAGGGCGCTGATAACCTGGCGCCGTTGGGCGCCATTACACTACAAACATGCACACACACACACACACACACAGGAGATGATGCTGTGATGAAAATGTGATATCTATTCGCCAGCGGAAGAATGGCCCGTACATAATTTGACCGTCTCGATGAACTGCCCATAAGCCTAATGAAGCAAATCAATGTTTCTGCATGCTGCTGCAGCTGCATGATCGTGACGTCACTATAAATCTGTTGCTTCTGTCTAAAGGGTCATTTCTTAGAACAGTAAAAGCAAATCCACAAACTTAGAGTCACTACAACCGGCAGACTATAGACATACAAAATTGTATTTGTGTCACAGACAACGCTTTATTCCTAGGTGTAGTTGGATTTGATATTTTTTTAAGTAGTTTGTTCAACAACAAATATTGCTGAAAACGTAGCGGGTGACGATTGTAGCTCATCCTACATAAACTAATAACTCCTACAATTATATTACAATTAACACACTTCACTGCGTTCATAAAGTGTTGTACATCGCCAAGTTGCATATCAGTAGCTTGTTATTAGAAGCGACCTGCGAAGAAACTTGCGTGCTCTGTTTTAAATTATGCAGTGTGTAATTGATCAAATGTCCGTCAGTACACTATTTACAAAGTATATGAGTCATTTTATTTTAGCTTTTGATTTTCTTGAATAGTCTGTTTGGACGTTAATCAGATATGTTCTAAACATCGTCGTTTCGTTGTTTATATTACGTGCACTCCGATTCTTATCATTGTAATTTTCAGTACTTTCGGGCTGTTCCGATCACTTCCAAAATTCAGTGAGGCGTTTTTCTATCCGGCCAGTGCTAAAGAATACACTAGCTCATTGTGCTACCAATAACCTAGTTGTAACAGTCCGGTAGGTCTCAGAATTAGGAATTTAGGTCGTCCGACAGCGGGGCTCTTAGGCATATGTGTCTGTGGAGCTTGGATTAAAAAAGTTCTGGAGATAACTTGTCTCAGTAAATGAGCAGTAGCTGCGATGATATTACTGTGGCCCGTGTGAAATTTCAGAAAATCTGGGTGTGAAATACGTTTATCAGCGCTATAACTTGCATTCTATAACTTCTGAACTGTTGGACTAATCATCTAGTTATAGTAAACTGACAACGACTACAGCAAAGTCATTATTGGTACAGGTACTGGTTAGTACGTATTTGCCCCGACGTTGTAGTTATCAAATACACTGATGAGCCAAAACATTATGACCATCTGCTTAATAGCTTGTTTGTCCGTCTTTGAAACGAAATACATCACTGATTCTGCGTATCAGGGATCTGACAGTTTGTTGATAGGTTTGTGGAGGTATGTGACATTAGATGTCTACGCAAAGGTTCATGTAATTCGCGTAAATAATGGGACGTTGATTTACGTACGCGGTGATGGTTCCCGACAGCGAGACAGATGGGTTCCATAGGATTTATATCAGGGAATTTGGTCGCCAAGACACCAACGTGAGTTCACTATAACGCTCATCAAACCACTGTAGCACGGCTCTGGCTCCGAGACGCGGACATTTATACTGCTGGAAGATGACATCGCCGTCGGGGAAGACATGAAGTATGAGGGGACAGAGGTGGTTCGTAACTTTCAGCGTGTCTTTGATTACTACCACAGGTCCCATGCAAACGCATGAGAATGTCTCCCATAGCATAATACTGCTGCCACCAGCCCGCGTCGTGGCGCCCTGCACATTTCCAGCCGCCATTCACCTCGATGATGGTATTTGTGGAGACGACCATCGACGTAGCTTAGCAAAAGTGTGATTCACCCGAAGAGCCGACACGTTTCCACTGATCGACAGTCGAATCCTGATGGTCCCGTGCCCACTACAACCATAACTGATGATGTCATTGGGTCAACATGTGAACACGTACAGATGGTCTGCTGCGGAGCTCCATGTTCTACAATGTAGGATGAACGGTGTGCTCCGTAACAGTTGTGCGTGCTCCAGCATTGTGCCCTTTCGGCAGAGATACCACAGAGCACCGCCTATCCTACCCGAATCCCACGTTCTGACGTTCTATGAAAAGTCGTGGTCGTCCAACCATTTAGCACCTAGTGGTAGTTTCACTATCCTCCTACCGCTTTCTGTCGATGCTGGCGACAGCAGCACGCGAAAATTCGACCAGCTTAGCCGTTTCCGATATACTCGTTTACGGGTTCTGCATAATAATAACCTGCCCTTTCTCATAGTCGCTTATCTCAGTGTATTTCCCCATTTACAACCCATTTATTCGCCAGGGTGATGCCCCGTGCGTGCCTGCTCCGGTTATATACTTGTGTTACTGCGACCAGCGGCATCCAACGTCGCGGTGGGAAGTTGTCACAATGTTTTGGCTTATCAGTCTGAAGTGTGAATTGCTACGTTCCTTTTGCAGAGGGTTCTGTAATGAATCACAGAGCAATTAGTTTCCTCATACTGCTACCTAGTGAAGTGGTTCCAGTGCTTAACTCATGTTCACGGAGAGCAGGACTCAAATCCTGATTCGACTATCCGGATATAAGTCAGCAAATTGCTTTCTATAAAACTTGGTGTTAATGGTTCCGTAAAGAACGGTGGGTCGATTTCCTCTACGAAAATCCTTCATCCAAACTGTTACGCATCTAACGAACACGTTGTCGACGGAATGTAAACTATAATACGTTTTTCCATTATTTAGGCGACATTTGTTGTCCAGAAAGATCAGTTACCTTTGATGTTTAAGAACAGGTTATTTGTGCTCACTGCTGGATGTCAGTTATAAGATGACGGTCTTCTGTCTATACGACCATCTGCAGATCTGAAGTCTTCACGAAGTACTCTCCTACACTTGAATTGTTCAACTGTAACGGATCACTTTGAGATGACCACAGATCTGAAGACGCTTGTATAGACCGTAGCTGATTATCTTACAACTGATGTGCAACCGCGACGGCAAATAAACTGTTGTCTCCTTTTCTTGCATTATAATTTAAACAAATTTTGTAGATTGATTTCATTGTGATCACAGTGTATCACATTTCATTTACAGTACTGTGTGCTGCTCAAAGCTTCAACAAGCACAGTCGATATTTTAGAGAAAGACGAAACTTTGGCATTAACGCAAACAGTTTACGTTAGAAAAGAATTGCGAGTATGTGTCCTATTAAAACATAGATAACTTATCAATCACCTACAACACTGCAATTAACGAAAAACGGGAATCAACTACGATGAGATTTACCGACGAGAAGGAACATCGGTCATCAGCATTAAATCGAAGCTCTTAGATTTTCAAAGTGTTCCCTGAAAGCCACAGGACGCCTCAAAGGTACTTTTGTTAAAAGAAAACCTCGGTATGAGCATCCTTGGATCAAACATTAATTATTACTGCACTGTACAGTGGGTATGATTGACCATTAGAGTTCAAGGGCATTTCCTTCTACTGGAAAGAAATTACAGACATGTACCGGTTCGTCTTGCGAGACTTCTAGTTGCGATTCTCATTTTGCAATCCGCTTCTACTGCGGTGCAAAGCGCACCGGATATACTGCTACGAAGCTGCACGGAATTGTGAAACTTGGAGATCTTCGCGGGATCCTCATTGCTGGCCTTGAGTCTGTGTGAT
The DNA here is from genome assembly GCF_023864345.2 of Schistocerca serialis cubense. NCBI lineage: Eukaryota > Metazoa > Arthropoda > Insecta > Orthoptera > Acrididae > Schistocerca > Schistocerca serialis. The sequence continues at coordinate 989,738,674 of NC_064640.1, read as the reverse complement.
CTAAGACACTTGGGCGCAGAGAATGTACGCAGCTAAGGACGCAGCTCTGGCACCTGTATTCAGCGTGGGGCACCAAGACATGAAAGTGCCCTTCAGTCCGAATGTTGTTGTGAAAATCACACCACAGTATTAGGTAGAGTCATGTTGGAGCTGGTATTTCAATTTTTGTTCTAAACTATAGTCTGTGAGGAGACCTACGTCCAGCCGTTAATCTGTACCCAAGCTGCCAGTCGGTATTTTACGTGGTTTGTAAGAGAGTAAACTGACATAAACTGACATATCCTGTGATCGACTGAAGACAGAACGGATCATGAGTCGTTCATATGGCACCTAAGAAATTGACACATTAAGTCGCAAAATCTTTCTTCCGGTCGCGAATCCAACCTGAAACACTGCATAATAGACTATAGGTCGTACTTCGACACTATATTTACATAGACGTGATAAGAACAAGTAACAGCCGCTACATCGATGGCAAAATGAGATAAACTATAAAACTGATCTCTGAAATGCAATTAGCAGTTGACAGTAACCGTAACCACGTTGGGTCTTGAATCGTAGTGCAATGACCGAGAAATCTTTGTTTGTAGCCCACAAGCCACTTTATGGTATGCTGCAGTCACATAGAAGTTTCGCTCTCTCTCCCTTCATTTCCAGCTCCGAAGTTTAGAATTTAACGTCCCGTCCACGATGAGGCCGTTAGAGGCACAGCACAAGCTCACCGTGGACAAGGATGAGGAAGAAAATCGGCATTGCGATTTTGAAGGGAACTATCCGGGTATATGCCTTAAGGGGGGGTAGGACGTCAAACGGGCCGACTTGAAGCAGGAGAGGCACCACAGGACACTTTAATTTCCACTGTCTATACTTTTACAAATAAATTCATAAAACTTTAACAGCATGACCAGGAAGGATTTCGGATTCATACTCATAGCAGTGGAAGCTCAAGAACGTAACAGAACACATTTTTTTTACATGTGAAATTTCATCATTTTTTCACTTACTACTGGCTGCATTGTTGCTATAGGTACACTTTTCTTCCTAAGTAAGAGAGATTCTTCGATGACTTTTGCACAGCATACAAACCATAGTTACAGGTCTATGAAACTCTAGAAGTTATTTAATTTATGAAAAAATGAATGAACTACTACATTTTAAACTTCATGCCTAGAAAAAATTCAAATTTTATAGTTAATTATCTCAATTTCCACAGTTTAATAGATTTGGAAAATTCTTGAGTTTCATACACCTGTAACTACTGTTTGTATGCTATGAAAAATTCATCGAATAATCTCGCTTACTTAGGAAGAAAAGTGTACCTATAGCAACAAATGCAGCCAGTAATAAGTGAAAAAATGATGAAATTTCACATGTAAAAAAAAATGTGTTTTGTTACGTTTTTGAGCTTCCACTGCTATGAGTTTGAATCCTGAATCCTTCCTGCTCATGCTGTTAAAGTTATATGAAATTATTTGTAAAAGTATAGACAGTGGAAATTAAAATGTCCTGTGGTGCCTCTCCTGCTCGCCAAGTCGGCCCGTTTGACGTCCTACCCCCCTTAAGCGATTTCAGAAACCACGGAAAACTTAAATATGGAGAGCTACACTGCGATTTCAACCCAGCTCTTCCAGAATTCGAGTCCATTGTGTTAACTAATACGCAAACTAGTTCAGTGGAGCCAGAGAACACAGTTGTCAGTTCACTCATTGCTTTGTTTTGACTGAGAATGTAAATTTCAAAGTCTTATGCTGTTTAGAACTTGATAAATGCGTGATACATCTACATCTACGTGACTACTATCCTATTCACAATTAAGTGCCTGGCAGAGGGTTCAATGAATCACCTTCAAGCTGTCTACAGTTCCATTCTCGAACAGCACGCGGGGATAACGAGCACTTAAATTTTTCTGTGTGAGCCCTGATTTCTCTTATTTTATCGTGATGATCATTTCTCCCTATGTAGGTGGGTGGCAACAGAATGTTTTCGCAATAGGAGGAGAAAACTGGTGATTGAAATTTCATGAGAGGATCCCGTTGCAACGAAAAACGCCTTTGTTTTAATGATTGCCACTCCAATTCACGTATCATGTCTGTGACACCTTCTCCCCTACTTCGCGATAATACAAAACGAACTGCCCTTCTTTGTACTTTCTCGATGTCATCCGTCAGTCCCACCTAATACGGATCCCACATCGAACAGCAATAGTCCGGAGTAGGGCGGACAAGCCTGATGTAAGCAGTCTCTTTAGTAGACCTATTGCACCTTCTAAGTGTTCTGCCAATGAATCGCAGTCTTTGGTTTGCTCTACCCACAATATTATCTATGTGATCGTTCCAATTTAGGTTATTTGCAGTTGTAATCCCTAAGTATTCAGCTGAATTTACAGCCCTCAGATTTGTGTGACTTACCGCGTAATCGAAATTTAGCTGATTTCTTTAGTACTCATGTGAATAACTTCACACAATTTTTTTTTTTATTCTGGGTCAGTTGCCACTTTTCGCACCATACAGATATCTTGTCTAAATCATTTTGCAAGTCTTTTTGATCATCTGGTGACTTTACAAGACGGTAAATGACAGCATCATCTGCAAACAATCTAAGACGGCTACTCAGATTGTCTCCTATGTCGTAAATACAGATCTGGAACAATAGGGCCTATAAAACTTCCTTGGGGAACGCCGGATATTACTTCTGTTTTACATGATGACTTCTCGTCTGTTACTACGAACTGTGACCTTTCTGACAGGAAATCACGAATCCAGTCGCACAACTGAGGCGATACTCCGTAGGCCCGCAGTTTGGTTAGAAGACGCTTGTGAAGAACGGTGTCGAAAGCCTTCTGGAAATCTAAAAATATGGAATCAATTTGACATCCCCTGTCGATAGCACTCATTACTTCATGAGTATAAAGAGCTGGTTGTGGTTCTCAAGAACGATATTTTCTGAATCCGTGCTTACTATGTATCAATAAATCGTTTTCTTCGAGGTACTTCTTAATGTTCGAATACAGCATATGTTCCAAAACACTATTGCAAATCGACGTTACTGATATGGGCCTGTAATTCAACTGATTACTCCTACTTCCCTTTTTGGATATTGGTGTGACTTGAGCAATTTTCCAGTCTTTAGGTACGGATCTTCCTGTGAGCGAGTGGTCGTATATAATTGCTAAATATGGAGCTATTTTATAAGCATACTCTGAGAGGAATCTGACTGGTATACAATCTGGACCGGAAGCCTTGCCTTTAATAAGTGATTTAAGCTGCTTTGTTGCACCGAGGATATCTGCTTCTATGTCTCTCATCTTGGCAGTTGTTCTTGATTGCCTGGAATACAATCTGGACCGGAAGCCTTGCCTTTATTAAGTGATTTAAGCTGCTTTGTTACTCCGAGGATATCTGCTTCTATGTTTCTCATCTTGGCAGTTGTTCTTGATTGGAATTCAGGAATATTTACTTCGTCTTCTTTGGTGAAGGAGTTTCGGAAAACCGTGTTTAATAACTCTGCATTAGTGGCACTGTCATCAGTGCCTTCACCGTTGTTATCTCGCAGTGAAGGTATTAATTATGCCTTGCCACTGGTGTGGTTTATGTATGACCAGATCTCTTTGGGTTTTCTGCAAGATTTCGAGACAGAATTTCGGTGTGGAAATTATAAAAGCATCTCGCATTGAAGTACGCGTCATATTTCACACTTCTGTAAAACTTTGCCAATCTTGGGGATTTTGCGTTCTTTTAAATTTGGCATGCTTTTTTGTTGCTTCTGCAACAAGTGTACCATGGGGGATCAGTACCATCACTTATTAATTTATGTGGTATATATCTCTCAATTGCTGTCGATACTATCTCTTTGAAAACATTACACAACTTTTCTACACTTACATGATCAGATCGGAAGGAGAGAAGACTGTCTCTTAAAATGGCGTTAAGAGCATTTTTATCGGCTTTTTTAAATAGATATACTTCGCGTTTCTTTTTGATGGTTGTAGGAGTTACGGTATTCAGCCTAGCAGCAACTGCCTTGTGGTCGCTAATCCCTGTATTCGTCACAATACTCACTATTTGTCCAGAATTATTTGTTCCTAAAAGGTCAAGTATGCTTTCGCAACCATTTACGCTTCGAGTGGGCTCATCAACTAATTGTTCAAAATAATTTTCTGAGAAAGCATTCAATACAATTTCGGATGACGTTTTATGCCTGCCGTCGGCTTTAAACGTATAATTTTTCCAGCATATCGAGGGTAGATTGAAGTCACCACCGGCTATAATTGTATGAACGGGGTACTTACTTGAAATGAGACTCAAGTTTTCTTTGAACTGTTCAGCAACTATACCTTCTGAGTTGAGAGGTCGGGTAAAACGACCCAATTAATATTTTAGTCCGACTATCAGGTATAACCTCTACCCATACTATTTCACACGAACTATCTACTTCTATTTCGCTACAAGGCGAACTACCTCTGACAGCAATAGATATTCCACCACCAACTGTATTTAATCTATCCTTCCTGAACACTGTTACAACGTTTGAAAAAATTTCGGCTGAACTTATTTCCGGCTTTAACCAGCTCTCTGTACCTACAACTGTTTGAGCTTCAGTGCTTTCTATTAGGGCTTGAAGCTCTGGTTCCTTCCCAACACAGCTAAGACAATTTACAACTACAATACCAATCGTTTCTACAACTACCTTACTGTGTTTTACCTGCCCACTTTTAGACGGACGCCCTTCTTTGGTTCCCTGAGACGTTCTAACCTAAAAAACCACCCAGTCCCTTCCACACAGCCCCCGCTACCAGGGTAGCCGCCTCCTGTGTGTAGTGGATTCCTGACCTATTAATCGGAACCCGGAAACCCACCGCCTGATGGCGCAATACAAGGAATCTGCAGCCTACACGGTCAAAGAACAGCCTGAGCCTCTGATTCAGACCCTCCACTCGGCTCTGCACCAAAGGACCACAGTCGGTTCTATCGACGATGCTGCAGATGGTGACCTCCGACCTAATCTCGGAAGCAAGAATGTCAGTCTTTACCATTTCCGCTTGCCACCCAAAACCAGACAGAATCTGCTCCGATCCAAAGCGACACACATCATTGGTACCGACATGAGCCACCACCTGCAGTTGGCTGCACCCTGTACTCTTCATGGCCTTCGGAAGCAGCCTTTCCACTTCCGGAATGACTCCCCCGGAATGCACACAGAGTGCACACTGGCTTCCTTCCCCTCCTTGGCAGCCATGTTCCTAAGGGGCACCATTACGCGCCTAACGTTGGAGCTCCAAACTACCAGCAAACCCACCCTCTGTGAATGCCCATAGCTTGCGGGCCGAGAAGCTTCCTCTGGAACGGGGTGGACGACTGCATCCGGCCCAGAGACATCGTCAGCCACAGATAATGCCCGAAACCTGTTCGTCAAACGAACCGGGGAGGCCCTACGATCGGATACACGGGAAGTTTTTCACTGCCTGCCAGACTTTGGGATGATCTCCCACTCGACCACAAAAAGAAGGTATGACAAAAGAAAAACGTACTGTACCATCTAATTATTGTCAGTATTTTCAAAAAGATTAAAGAAGAACATATACAACAAAATTTATATAAGAACTTTTACGAAACGAAATTCTCAGTAGCAAACAGTATGTACTTCAAAACGGACAGCCAGCTGAACAGGTTGTATTTAATACGATTTGGAATGTTCCAGAATTAATAAATAAGAAGTTATTACTCTTGGAAAAGAAGGAAGATTAGGCTTGAATGTCTCGTCGACAGCGAGGACATTAGAGATGACCCACAAGCTCAGATTGTTACAACGATGGGGAAAGAAATCGGCCGTGCCCTTTCAAAGGAACCGTCCCAACGTTTGCCTTGAGCGATTTAGGCAAACCACGGAAAACCTAAATCAAAAATGCTGGACGCGGATTTGAATGTTGCTCTACCGAATGCGAGTGCATTGTGCTAAGCACTGTTCCATCTCCATCGGTGTCTTGCTATTAGGGAGACTCTGAAATTTAACTCGGGCCTGAGATCGTGTAAAGTAAAGTATTATGAGGTAGGAGACACAACATGTTCAGGGATTTTATTTTATCAGAAAGAAAGAACGCAGAATGTACTACCATAGCAAGACACGTTCAGAACTTGAAGCAATCAGACATTGTGTACCACATGGTTATATTTTGGGTCTTCTGTTGTTTCTTATATACATAAATGTTCCAATGGCATTACCAGAACATACAAGCTTTGTCCTTTTACTTATGATACAACTGCAGGCATAAGTATTAGTAGTCCTCTTACTTAAGTTAGCTAACGAGCTCAACATAAACAAATTGTTTAAGACAAATGGATTATTACTGAATTTTGACGAGACACGTTACATACTTTGCAGTGCTTCTAATAAAACTCCACATTCTACAAAAGTAGTCTTCTTAAACAATGAAGCAATATAAGTAGATATCATTAAGGGTTTAGGACTACAAATAGATCACAATCTTCATTGGGAAACCCACGTCCTAGTTAATGAGCGCCTTAATTAAGCTGCATTTGTAGTAGTTATGTCTACTTCTCTACGTATTCAAAATTAAATAACTGGTTTATTCTGCTTATTCTCATTCACTACCGACTTATGCGATCGTTTTTTGGGAACACTAAAATTAAAGGGGTAGTATTTTCGAAAATACAAAAGTCTTATGAAAACTGCATCTGTTATTTCTTATAGAATATCCTTATGAGAGCTTAACAAAACTTTTGGTATACCTTAAAATGTAATGACAAAAATTTCTATTGAGCAACTCATTGCATTTCGTCGAAGGATATTTTCAAAGAATTTTTTAAGATTAACGTTTTCAGCTATACTACTGTTAATAATATCAGTGTAATACAATAATATTTTCTACCATAAAGTCGTTTCATGTTATTGTACTCCAGTAAAATGTAACATTCACGAATTCCTTTCCGAGATCCTTCACGGTGAAATCCATGAAATACGCATAGTGCGGTGTAGTGTAACACAATGTTAAATGATATTTGACAGCACAAAACTGAGTCAGTACAATAATTAACGCACTTGTATAGAATTCAAATGCAGTGTCTTTATAACAGAATACACGGTAACGAGAAGCAAAGTAGGTGGAGCACGATTAGCATAGTTTGTTCCCGGTGGCCGGAAGACGTGCGCGGCGGATGTTGTTAGCTTTATGAACCTCCACCGGCTCCCCCTACCCTTTCCGTCTTTCTGCCGGAGGGCAGAGGAAAAGCGTCCCTATTCCGCCTAGAAACGATGGTAGCAGCCTTCTGCATCCTGTTTTACTGAATGGTGTTTCTCAAAAGTGTGCTTTAAAAATATATCACTAAACACACTTCTGAAACTTCGAAATTATTACATCAACCGCATCTAATTATCCAACGTAACGTTTGACGTCAAGGTAACCCTCATTCATAAACATGACCACCTAACACGAGGATGAATCGGTATCCTTGCAATACAGAAATACCTCGATAAAATACCGTAGATACGGGTCACTTTAATAAGACTAGTAGTAGTGGAGTAATCGTGTGCTGCTATTTCCAGCCATGAACTTCGTTCTTACGTTGCGACATGGTTCACAAAATTTTATCATTTCAGAGACACTGGACAAGCAGTTTACTACAGACATTTTCTTGTGTTCTGCCGGAAGGCAGAAACGGCAGAGATCTTACGCAGCATCACGAAGAAGAACAAGCGGAATCGTTTTCAGCCGTGCAAAGAATGAATGCGTATGTGCATGGACTCAAATCGGTCCTGCTTTGAACATGATAATCACTAATTAAATGTACGTACCGAAGTGCGCAGCATTTGTCCCTTTGCGTTTGGAGCGAGTCCGTACACGACATATACAGCGGAGCTGAGTTGATAGATGTTCATGAAACTTGTCATAGCCTGACACGGTTCAATGTTGAAATACAGTCGTACGACGTACAATAATATGCCATGATAAACTGGCCCTAGCTAATGCGAGCATCCTTGTTCCCTGTATACTAAGGTAGTACAAAAGACTCATTTCTTGTGTAGCGTGACTCCGACAACCTAGATTACATATTGTACATTACTGAAGAAATTCCATAAATCAGAAATACTTATCTAACCTTGAATATCACACAAGATCTTACAGATCGCGGCCCGTTGCACAGAGACCACCGAATAAATATATTATAAACCTCCATGCACATATTAAATTTAATTTACAGTGCCCACGTGTCTTTTTTCTTCTTTATTGTTATTTAATACGAGGGCGGGCTCACAGTGGACAAAACCGCTACACAGCCAAAGGCTGCGGATGTAAGGAAGGGTAATCTCAAGTCAGAATGGGCTTTGACAATGATGTGTAGCTTCTTTCGCAAAAGTTGTGAGCCGCCGTTCGAGCGGATAAAAATGGAACACTGACGGAAGTGGAAAGTGTTACACCAGTTCGATATTTATCAAATTCTGTGAATCTGTGCACCACATAACGGATGTTATATTACTAAACATTCGTTCCATGCTCACCTGGTGTCCATCGGCAACATGAGTATGAGGTTTAACTCTCACGGGGGCGAATACGCACTTGTATTTATAGTGGTATGGCTGACAATAGCCTGAGAACGTTACCTCGATGAATTTCTTTCCATGACTGAAACACGTCCCGAGTCAGTTCATAGATATTCCTGGTTGGAGGATGGTGTGGAAATGGAAATGAGCGTTTGGCGTCATTGGCCGGGAGGCCCCTCGCGGGGCAGGTCCGGCCGCCATATCGCAGGTCTTATTACATTCGGCGCCACATTGGGCGACCTGCACGCCGGATGGGGATGAAATGATGATGAACACAACACAACACCCAGTCCCAGAGCGGAGAAAATCTCCGACCCAGCCGGGATTCGAACCCGGGCCCAGAGGACGGCAATCCGTCACGCTGACCACTCAGCTACTGGGGCGGACGAGGATGGTGTGAAAGCTCATGTCTGCCTATCGCATCCCAGACATGTTATGTGTATGACAAATCAGATGATCAGGCAGCTCACTAAAGGATATACACAATCTTCAATTCGCATGTGATATGTACTTCAGTGTGGAGTCGTGCATTATCCTGCTGGAATATGCCATTTGGTATTCTGGTCATAGTGCCTATGACAACACGGTTTATCATTTTTACCACATAATGGTGAGCATTCAGCCTTCCTTCAACAATTACCAAAGCAGTCCTGTAGTCAAATTCAGCAGCTCTCCACATCATAATTTCAGGGGTTAGAGAATGGCTGCTTCCTGTGACCTATAGCCAGGTCCTGTACAGAGACGATGGCTTCAATGTGATGGCCACAAACAAAGACAGAACGCACCCCTGGACACCACACATTGCCATTCAATAACCCAAATGAACCTGCCCCCACAGCATGCAAGTCTCTATTGTCTGTGGTGCGGTGACCGCGAAAATCGGTACATGGCAACTCGAGATCTCAATCTAGCTTCCAGTTATCTGGTCCCGACATCTCGTGGTAACACTGACTGGGTTATAGGTGATATAGGCTGTCTGTTCATGGAACAATCCCACAATCTTCTCGTTGTGTAGCTCTTCTGTAAGGACCTGTACTATAAGCGCAAACTAAGTTGATACTCGGCGCAGTGTGTCGTGGGAGCGACCGTATAGGTATTTCCCATTTACAGTCGCTTCCATCAGCCACGGTGCCGAGTGTCAGCTTAGTCTGCGCTTATAGTACCTGTTCTTCTTGCCACAGTCCACCTCGTCACCACTCGTTCTGCAGTCATCGCACCACAGCCGTCTGGGCGATCTGTCAGTATGTCCCTCGTGCCAGTCATTCGACCTTTCTGAAAGTCTGAAAGAACGTGCACGTTCCCTGGCTACGCTGTGTTGCGATCTCCTGCTCAAAACTTCTGGTAACGTTAGAGACGCCGTATAGCTCTATTATGTACTCACATCACTCTTCATCTGTAGGAGTGTCTTCTTCCTGTACTGAAAATAAGCACGTGTAAAGATGCAGTTTTAATCCGTACACCGTCCGTCCAAAATGTTCCATCGTCCTTCCAAAATGCTTGGAGACTGGTTTTATTACTGATATATAAGCGACGTTATCGCTGTAACCGCGGTGGCAGCTTGAACTAACAACTTTAAACAACATATGTCTGTCCGACCAGTTAGTTGTGAGCAAGCAATGTTAAATAGTGGACGTGCAACCGTAGTGTGTCAACGTTTTTATGTCACAACATCTCTAAATCAAGTGTTTCAGACATTCTCCAGAATGTTTTGAAGAAGAGAAAACTGTGTGTAAAGTTGCAATTGCGCCCATATCCGAGCGAAAGGGGGGGCAGGGAGCAACCCGCCCTTCCCACTCTAGCTCTCAGGGAAGATGTTTCTCTTTCAATAAAATGATTTAAATGTCAGCATTACGCATGTTTTTAACAGATTACGAATTATATGTTTTGTATGGCTACTTACAAGTCTCCATTCGTCTTACAAAGCATTAAAAATCCTCCATATACCGAGGTCTAGAGCCCTCTGTCGCCCCAAACAAACTATCGTATGGGTAACCTTACAATGTTGTCCGAGACACCTTGACTCCCGAACGAAACCAACGACGCGTGGACGCTTGCTGCGAGTTGTTTCAAACGCAAAACGCGGTTAATTCTTTTCCGGAAAGATCAGCAAAGGGGACGAGATTGGGTGGTATCATTACGAATCTACCATAAGACGACAAAGTGCAGAAATTCACATGAAGGGCCACGCTCTGACGACATAACCGACTTTCAAGCCAGTGTGACGCAACGATATGAACAATATCGCAAATAATCACTTTTCTGACTATTTCACATGGTTGATGAACGTTCTGTGCGTTGTACTCAAGTTGGGAGAGCCTTTGTAGAACATCTAAAGCATTAAAACCACCATATCAACGTTTCTCTGCTTTCTGTTATTCCAGTTTCGAAAGTTTTTGAACTTACAGGAATATATCCCACAGGCGTGAAAATACTGGAGTACATTGAGGTTGCGTTCTGTCAAAACGTTCATTGTGTAACACATTACATTCCCGCTGGCTATTAGAATTGCAGTACCACGAACCGTGGAGAATAATGAAGTTTCACTTCTTGTTCTTAGACAGTATAGTGGGAAGAGTACATTATTAAATTTGTTGGTGGTTTGGGGATGTACAAGGTAGGAAATGTAGTGCATTGAACTATCATCACTGGCAGCGGCTGAGGTTCTAATCCGGCTGGGGACAGAGCCGAACTGAGCTTATGTGAGAGATACGGGCGCGTCATTTCATGTTGCTTCAACCTTACGACAGAGTTCATCGGTTTGTAGTGACTGGCTAGACGTGGCGTGCCACTCTCACGGCAACCCACAACCGTATGCTCTGACAGGGAGATAAATCTGCATAGCATGCTAGCGAGCGCAACAGGCGAACATCCTCTGTATCGAGGTAGGTTAGCACAACACGAGTAACATTGGATCTTGCGCTGTTTCGATTGAAGATAACGTGACACAGACCTCGAATGTAGGCCACAGCCATCGGCCTCAAAACTGCTATGCAAACCAGAGGCGATCGTGTTATATACCCTAATAGCATCCCATACCATCATCCCACGTGCTGGGCCAGCCTGACAGAGCTGTCTGGCAACGCTCCATGCCCTCAGATTCTCCATGTCGAGTATGAACCTCCAGAACCCGCAGATTGTATGTTCGCATTTCAGTCGTAGGCTCCCGGCCAACTGAGCATCATTATCGCGAAACGAAAAACTGCAGTGTCGAAAAACCCCGATGTTGCCACTTCGAATTCCGACACGAGCTGATAAACGGTTCTCATTCTCACACAAAGCTTAACACGCTCTTCTCACGAACAAACAACATTCAAATGAGATTTCTGAATGAGAAACAGGTATGTGCAGGGTGGTCAGAAACAGTCTAGAAAGCTTGTGAGGGTGTTGCAGGGGAAGTTCTGCTGAGAAATAATTGTTAAGAGAAAAATTCGATACGACTCGAAGTTAGCCAATCATGTCGTCGGGCGCGCAAATTCAAGCAGCCTACCGAAGATATTTCCCTAAGATTCTTCCTATGATTTCAATCTAGCATCTGCTTTTCTTACTATTTGTTCTACGTAGGGTCCATTCCACTGAAGATGACTCTGAATAGTTAGTCCGAGATATTTGACGGTAGATACTGCTTCCAGTACTTTCTTATCAATAGCTTAGTTGTACAGCAGTGACTTTTTTCCCTAAGTATGTGCAGTATGTTACATTAGTTTACGTTCATGCTCAACTGCCAGATCCTGCACTATTCATCAATCCTCTGTAGGTCATTCCTGCACATCATTACTGTCGTCTGGCGTTGCCAATTTGTTATAGACAACCGCATCATCTGCGAGCAGTCTCAAAAGAGCATCCGGCGCTTTCTATTAGACCATTTATATACATTGTAAATAGTAACCGTCCAGTCACCGCTACCTTGGAGTAGTCCGAAAATTACCTTTACATCTGTCGATTTTGTTCCGGTAGGAGAGACGTGTTGAGTTGCATCTACAAGCAAGTCTTGAATCCAGTCGCAAATCTGGTCCAATATTAGGTAACCTCGCATTTTTTTTCACCAAACGGTAGCGCGGAACGGAGTCGAATACCTTCCTGAAGTCGAGGAACACGGAGTCAACCTGAGCGCCGTCGTCTAGCGCGCTATGAATCTGATGGAAGAACAGAGCGAACTGAGTTTCCCAAGACCCCTAATAACAGAAAGCATGGTGGTTTTCGCTGAGCAGATTTTCTTTCTCCAAAACATCATAATTTTTAAGCATGAGACATGATCCATATATCTATAACAGATTGAGATCAACGATATTGGTCTGTAACTGTGTCCATCTATCTTACGGCCCTTCCTGAAAACGGCAACGAAGTGCACTTTTTCCAGTCACTGTGTACCATTCGTTGCTCCAGCGATCTACGACAATCTGCTGCTCGAAGGGGAGTAAGACATTTCGCATAACCTTTGTAGAATCACGTGGATATCTCATTTGGTCCTGATACCTGTCCACTACTAAGTGACTGTACACACATAAAAAAAAAGTTTTGCATCACCTCGGTTCCGAGAGTTCCGATACCTGTACGGAAAATTGGAATAGAGATCAACAGGAACATCATTTCCGCCCTTTTTTATTGCTCATGAAAACCACACATTGCATGTTGTACCACCATACAACGAGACCTTCAGAGGTGGTGGTTCAGATTGCTGTACACACCGGTACCTCTAACACCCAGTAGCACATCCTCTTGCATTGATGCATGCCTGCATTCGTCGTGGCATACTATCTACAAGTTCATCAAGGCACTGCTGATCCAGATTGTCCCATTCCTCAACGGCGATTCAGCGTAGATCCCTCAGAGTGGTTGGTGGGTCACGTCGTCCATAAACAGCCAGGCATGTTCGATAGGGTTCTTGTCTGGAGAACATGCTGGCCAGCCTAGTCGAGCGATGTCGTTATCCTGAAGGAAGTCATTCACAAGATGTGCACGATGGGAGCGCGAACTGATGTCCATAAAGACGAATGCTTCGCCAATATGCTGCCGATATGGTTGCACTATCGGTCGGAGGATGACATTCACATATCGTACAGCCGTTACGGCGCCTTCCATGACCACCAGCGGCGTGCGTCGGCCTCACATAATGCCACCCCAAAACAGCAGGGAACCTCCACCATGCTGCACTCTATGGACAGTGTGTCTAAGGCGTTCATCCAGATCAGGTTCAATCCAAACACGTCTCCGACTATTGCCTGGTTGAAGCCATATGCGACACTCATCGGCGAAGAGAACGTGATGCCAATCCTGAGCGGTCCATTCGGAATGTTGTTGGGACCATCTGCACCGCGTTTCAGGTGTCGAGGTTGCAAAGATGGATCTCGCCATGGACATCGGGATTGAAGTTGCGCATCATGCAGCCTATTACGCACAGTTTGAGTCGTAACACGACGTCCTGTGGCTGCACGAAAAGCATTATTCAAAATGATGGCGTTGCTGTCAGGGTTCCTCCGAACCGTAATCCGTAGGTAGCGGTCATCTACTGCAGTAGTAGCCCTTGGGCGGCCTGATCGAGGCATGTCATCGACAGTTGCTGTCTCTCTGTATCTCCTCCATGTCCGAAGAACATCGCTTTGGTTCACTCCGAGACACCTGGACACTTCACTTGCTGAGAGCCCTTCCCGGCCCAAAGTAACAATGTGGACGAGATCGAACCGCGGTATTGCCCGTCTAGGCATGGTTGAACTACAGACAACACGAGCCGTGTATCTCCTTCCTGGTGGAAAGACTGGAACTGATCGGCTGTCGGATCCCCTTCATCTAATAGGTGCTGCTCATGCATGGTTGTTTTCATCTTTGGGCAGGTTTAGTAAAATCTCAGAACAGTCAAAGGGACTGTGTTGTGATACAATATCCACAGTCAACGTCTGTCTTCAGAAGTTCTGGGAAATTGGGTGATGCAAAACTTTTTTTGATGTGTGTAGTTCCTTTTCTGATCTACGATCGTTATCTCAATAACTGCCATTTCGACGTTCGTACTGTGATTGAAAAGAGGGGCCGTGTTACAATCTTCCGCGATAAAAAAAATTCAGAAATCCGAATTCAACATTTCGGCCTCCTCTCTTTTATCTTCCGTTTCAGTGTCAGTATAGTCTCTGATCGTGTAGATGATTTTACATACGAATTTAATTTCTCAGGGTTTTCACTCAGATCGGTTGACAAAATGTTGCTTTCAAAGTCGTTAAACGTGTGTCTCATTGCTCTCCTTACGCCCATTTTCGCTTCGTTGAGTGTTGTCTTCACCGTGTTGCAGTTCCGATGACCAGAAATTTATTTTCTAACTCCTGTAACCCTGACAGTTAGAAAGGTTTGTTCATACTGTAAATAAACAAAACCCCACAAATGCTTGGTGAGTTACAATTTAAACCTCTAGAATGCTCTAAATTATTTCGTTCTTTGGACGAACCCACCGTCGACAGGAGGTCAAACGCATCCAGTAAATGGTTCCCCAGTCATTTTCGTAGTAACAGCTGCGCTGGACGCACAGCATGCGTACTCGGTATACTCGACAGAGCAGCTGATTAATCTGGACGGGCAGCTATTCCGTTTGCAGGTGAAGCGAGATTGTTGGGGCTCCTGAAATGCCAGGCGCTAACTGCGAGGCCTCTGACCGCGACCATTAGAGGCAGTTGCACAAGTGAACTGGTCGACCCCTGTTCCGTGAGCTAAGGTTACGCACCGCGGACCATCCTCGGTCGCTCCGTTTTTAAGGTCATTCTGCGAGTCTGAGAGCTTTCTCTCTCCGCCACGAGAGGAGATGCCGGCCCAGCAGCTGGCTGCGGTCTGCTGTACAGCGCGGCTGGCGCTGCTTACACTGACACCTTCAGTGCAACTCGCACGTTGAAAGTCAACGAGAATGCTTCATCGGTATATGAAGTGCCTTCTTGTATACTCTTGCATCCTGACAGCTTACGTTCAACGCATTAGTTGCAAGTTTTTACCTAAATGATAATGGTAAGATAAGCATCTAGTCTACACCACTCATGGAGCATGTACTCTATTGGAGTTTACGTAGAAAAGAACTGGAATACAAGAAGCTTTATCAGTTACTAAACTGACGTGAAAAGCGCACATTCTTAGAAGAAGAACAAGCAATAAATCTGTTCCCTTCCCACGAACACAGATAGCTAAACAGAGAAAATGTTTTCCAGCCTGGAAAATTAGAGTGCGTACTGTTGCACGCTGATGTGAAATAGACCATGTTGTTATCTCTTCCACGATGGAAACCTGTGACCCGAACTACAGTCATAATGTGCGGGCACTCTAAAAAGATTTACTGCAGTTATTCATACCGATCTCATCAATGTTATTTTCTGAGCGTGAGATGAATGAGAACACGTGTAACTATCCCGTGATCCAATGGTAGCAAAACTATGCCTGTGTATAGTAAAAGATCTTTCATATTTTGAATGCTGGGAATGGGTGGGATATAAAGAATGTTTCAGATTTTAGAAAGAGGCATCCGATTTGAATAGACTTTATCTCCTACAAGAATGACTTTGGGCTGAATTTTAGCTTATGTATTGCAGTACAAAGGTTTTTTTTCAATAGAACTGTGCATTGTTCTAGAAGGGTAATCTTTTACATGCATGCATATGTAGGGTGGGCAACATAAAACTTGCCTCGAAAATATTTTATGAACCTTAAGACCGATAACTCATCTTACATCTTCGACACCTGGTGAGAATTATGTAAGTTGTGTTGCCTGTATTGAGGAGCACGAAATTTTTCGGGGCTCGTTTTATTTTGCCTACACTGTATAACCTGGGGGTACTTTTTAGAATTACGTTTAGGTTCGAAGTTTTCATTTATCTTTCACAAATGTTCGATGCGCCCTTCATCGGACGACGACAAATATGTAGTCGATAGTCAGACTTGTCCCAACTTCTTCCGAGTACGTCTGGAGTTCCTGCGTTCACTGCAGTCGCTATGTGGGCTCGCAGTTCATCCACAGTTGTAGGAAGGGATGCACGGAGACAAAGCCTTTTACAAACATGTGCAAAAAGAAATCAGTACCGTGTCATCAAGCGACCTTGGATGCTAATGGTGCAATAGGACATGCGTATTCCCTTTACGATCGATCGCCCGTTGAGGCGGCTCATTACTAAGAAACGCTCTTTATGCAGGTGCCATAGCAGTGGTGCACCGTCTTGTTGAAAAGTAAATTTTACACATTCTCTTGCCTCACAAATATTGCGTAATTGACGTGCGTCCAAGCTGGTGCAGGGAGTCTGCTACTGGCAAACAAACTAGCAACGTACAACTGCGCCAAGGTAAACTTTTAGTTTCGATGCGTAAGTTAAAATGTACCTCACTTTTCATCTTCATTCGTGTGAAATATAAAGGACGATTTTGTTACATGAGGGAGACTGCAGATCACTGGAAGGATAAAGAACAAAAAAGGTCATATGAACGTAACGAAACATCTTTCACAGTGCCCCAGTATCAGTAACAGGCAGGTGGCCCACCAACATATGGTAAGCCACATGACCGTGTGAAATATTCTCCGCGAGAACTGCCATTAACCGTATCACATACGACGCATGCAAACCTTATTACCTACAGACTTATCTCCGTGGCGACAATTGGTCGCTAGTTCATTAGTTCGTTGCATAGGTCACCACAGTGCTGGGATTTCTGTTAGTCATTCTACACGCTGACGAGGCTACCTTTACCAGGAGCAGTATAGTCAACCTTTACAAAACCCTCAGTGGGCTACGTAGAATCCCCATGGTGTAGTGGCAATGACTATAAGCAACGGTTCGGCCTCAACGAGTGGGCGGGTATCATTGGCGACCCGTCTCGTGGGGCCAGTCATCCTTCCACAGCGCCTCACAGGCGAGTCATTAATTCACTTCCTATGGGTGACACTGTCTCTGCTGCTACAACGTGCCTTTGGTGGTAGAAGGATAATATGGCTATTACGTGATGGCGCTACAGCTCATTGCCACTTTTAGTGTGGAGCTCAAGTACTAATAGAGACATAAAATTCCCACTTGCCTGGTGTTTCCTCATGCGTGTTTAAAATCATTGAAACCTACACTGTCGAAGATCTTCACCTTCAAGTGGGTGTATACCACCACCGCGGCGCCGACGGTGTGACGTCACCAGGGCGGGCCAGGACTGGCGAGACGCTGCACTGACACATTCGGGGCACATGCTCTACAATCTTTCTGAAACGATTGTACAGAATCAATTACGTAAAAAAAAAACTTGATTTATATTTTACTTGTAGCTTTATATGTCAGCTTCATGATGAGATGTCCGTCATTTCGTTAATGGTTATAGTTATTGTCATATTTTCTATACAAATAACAAATTCGGAAGCGTTGCAATGAGAAATAGGGGTCTCTATAATTTTAGGTTTGGTGCATACTACACCATGTTTTGTTGTGAATGAAATTTAGCTGATATACTTAAGTTTTATTTAGACTTAAGAGGAAGTCTCAGTCGGTACATATCTCGATAAAATGGGTTTTAAGTGGCGTGTTCACTTCCGATCGCACGAGCGCGGGAATGAAATATTCATAACATTCCTCATATCTCCTAAGCCGTTCGAGATATCGAAAGGAGATTTTGGCGAATAATAGCAAGCAAAGAGGAGAGTGTTTTGCGATATGGTTAATGTACGAAACTGTATCTGTGGCGATATAGCGAAAACTGGTATATATATATATATATATATATATATATATATATATATATATATATATATATATATATATATATATATATTTCAAATTGATACTGTAATTTTTCAAGAGTCACCAACAGCTAGTAAAAAGAGAATTTGCCAGATGAGAAGCAAGGGATTTATTTTCTTATGTTACTGCACACCGACACAGGAGATTTTCCGTAAACTATTGACCTTTCTAGTCACCAACTGCTTGTTTAATAAGACATTCAGTTTCAGGATTCTGTCGCAACAGCTACTGCAAGGTGCTGTTATACAAATTATGCTGTTTTTGGAAAAGGAGCAAAATTAAACCGGCCAGCTAAAGAAATGTGCATTATTCTTGAAGAATCAAGTTATCTAAGATTGCTAGCAGCTCTTTTTATTATTATGACCGTTTCGACACATCTACACTGTTACATCGGATCTTGACATCAATAGTTGCACGTGTTCAAAATGTTCAAATGTGTGTGAAATCCTGAGGGACCAAACTGCTTAGGTCATCGATCCCTAGACTTACACACTACTTAAACTAACTTACGCTAAGAACAACACAAACACCCATGTCCGAGGGAGGACTCGAAGCTGCGGCGGGAGGGGCCGCGCAGTCCGTACAGGACACCTCAAACCACGCGGCTAGTTGCACATGCTTTTTACCATAGTGAAATGTGATGTAGCGTCAAATAAAACATGGCAGGGAACATCAGCAGGCCAAAAATACACTGAAGAGCCAAAGAAACTGGTACACGTGCCAAATATCTTGTAGGGCCCCCGAGAGCACGCACAAGTGCTCCAACATGACGTTGCATGGACACGACTAATGTCAGAAGTAGTGCTGGAGGGAATCGACACCATGAATGCTGCAGGGCTGACCATAAATTGGTAAGAGTACTAGTGGGTGGAGATCTCTTCTGAACAGCACGTTGCAAGGCGTCCCAGATATGCTCAATAATGTTCATGCCCGACGAGTTTGGTGGCCGGCGGAAGTGTTTAAGCTCAGATGAGTGTTCCTGGAACCACTCTGTAGCAATTCTGGACGTGTGGGGTGTCGCCAGGTGATCAGACAGGATTCTTACGTACGTGTCACCTGTCAGAGTCGTATCTAGACGTATCAGGGGTTCCATACCACTCCAGCTGCACACGCCCCACGCCGTTATAGAACCTCTAACAGCTTGAACAGTACCCTGCTGATATGCACGCTCCATGGATTCATGAGGTTGTCTCCATACCTGTACACGTCCATCCGCTCGATACAGTTTGAAACGAGATTCGTCCGACCAGGCAACACGTTTCCAGTCATCAACAGTCGAACGTCGGCGTTGACGGGCACGGGCGAGGTTCAAAAAAATGGCTCTGAGCACTATGGGACTTAACTTCTGAGGTCATCAGTCCCCTAGAACTTAGAACGACTTAAACCTAACTAACCTAAGGATATCACACACATCCATGCCCGAGGCAGGATTCGAATCTGCGACCGTAGCGGTCGCGCGGTTCCAGACTGAAGCGCCTAGCACTGCTCGGCCGCTCCGGCCGGCCCCAGGCGAGGTGTAAGGCTTTATCTCGCGCAGTCATCAAGGGTACACAAGTGGGCCTTCGGCTCCAAAAGCGCATATCGATGATGTTTCGTTGAATAATTCGCACGCTGACACTCATTGATGTCTCAGCACTGAAATCTGCAGCAATTTGCGGAAGGTTTTCACTTCTGTCACGTTGAACGATTCTCTTCAGTCGCCTTTGTCCCGTTCTCGCGCGACTTTTTTCCGACCGCAGCAATGTCGGAGATTTGATGTTTTACCGCATTCGTGATATTCAAGGTACTCTCGTGAAATAGTCGTATGGCAAAATCTCCTCTTCATCGATGCCTCGCAGATGCTGTGTCCCATCGCTCGTCACCGACTATAACATCACGTTCAAACTCACGTAAATCTTGATAACCTGCCATTGTAGCAGCAGTAACCGATCTAACAATTGACCAGACACTTGTTGTCTTATACAGGCCTTGCCTACTGCAGCGCCGTATTCTGCCTCTTCACATATCTCTGTATTTGAATACTCATGCCTATACCGGTTTCTTTGGCGCTTCAGTGTAAAATAACCCACAATTAATAGTACAATATGTTTTGTTGATGTTCCAGTATAGACCGGAGTGACCCTAGTACAGAAAATCAAAAGAGGATAGGCCTCACCACCTCCCGATACCAATACGAATCTACATAGAGTATGCGGTACTGCTTGTTCCTCCTCTCGCAGCAGTGTACTTTAGCTGCTAATGGTTGAAAGAAAGACAGGTCATTTCCGTTTTCAGGAAGGGTCGTCGAACAGATGCAACAAACTATAGGCCTGTATTACCGACATCGGTCTGTTGTAGAATTTTTGAACACGTTTTATGCTCGCGTATTATTACAGTTTTGGAGACCGAAAATCTCCTCTTTAGGCATTAGTACGGGTTTCGACAACGACGATCGTGCGAAACGCAGATCGTGCTGTCCGTCCACGAGACGCAGAAAGCAATAGATACTGGCGACCGTGTTGATGGCGTTTTCCTTGATTTCTGGGAGGCGTTCGATACATTTCCGCACTGCCGCATAATGAACAAAATACCAGCTTACGGAATATCAGACCGTGTGACTGGACTGAAGAATTTCTAGCAAGCAGAACACTATTGTCACTTTGACCATTGAGAAATCTTCTGACATAAAGGCGGCGTCGGGCGTACTCAAGCAAGTGTTATAGGAGCATTATACACTCCTGGAAATGGAAAAAAGAACACATTGACACCGGTGTGTCAGACCCACCATACTTGCTCCGGACACTGCGAGAGGGCTGTACAAGCAATGATCACACGCACGGCACAGCGGACACACCAGGAACCGCGGTGTTGGCCGTCGAATGGCGCTAGCTGCGCAGCATTTGTGCACCGCCGCCGTCAGTGTCAGCCAGTTTGCCGTGGCATACGGAGCTCCATCGCCGTCTTTAACACTGGTAGCATGCCGCGACAGCGTGGACGTCAACCGTATGTGCAGTTGACGGACTTTGAGCTAGGGCGTATAGTGGGCATGCGGGAGGCCGGGTGGACGTACCGCCGAATTGCTCAACACGTGGGGCGTGAGGTCTCCACAGTACATCGATGTTGTCGCCAGTGGTCGGCGGAAGGTGCACGTGCCCGTCGACCTGGGACCGGACCGCAGCGACGCACGGATGCACACCAAGACCGTAGGATCCTACGCAGTGCCGTAGGGGACCGCACCGCCACTTCCCAGCAAATTAGGGACACTGTTGCTCCTGGGGTATCGGCGAGGACCATTCGCAACCGTCTCCATGAAGCTGGGCTACGGTCCCGCACACCGTTAGGCCGTCTTCTGCTCACGCCCCAACATCGTGCAGCCCGCCTCCAGTGGTGTCGCGACAGGCGTGAATGGAGGGACGAATGGAGACGCGTCGTCTTCAGCGATGAGAGTCGCTTCTGCCTTGGTGCCAATGATGGTCGTATGCGTGTTTGGCGCCATGCAGGTGAGCGCCACAATCAGGACTGCATACGACCGAGGCACACAGGGCCAACACCCGGCATCATGGTGTGGGGAGCGATCTCCTACACTGGCCGTACACCACTGGTGATCGTCGAGGGGACACTGAATAGTGCACGGTACATCCAAACCGTCATCGAACCCATCGTTCTACCATTCCTAGACCGGCAAGGGAACTTATTGTTCCAACAGGACAATGCACGTCCGCATGTATCCCGTGCCACCCAACGTGCTCTAGAAAGTGTACGTCAACTACCCTGGCCAGGAAGATCTCCGGATCTGTCCCCCATTGAGCATGTTTGGAACTGGATGAAGCGTCGTCTCACGCGGTCTGCACGTCGAGCACGAACGCTGGTCCAACTGAGGCGCCAGGTGGAAATGGCATGGCAAGCCGTTCCACAGGACTACATCCAGCATCTCTACGATCGTCTCCATGGGAGAATAGCAGCCTGCATTGCTGCGAAAGGTGGATATACACTGTACTAGTGCCGACATTGTGCATGCTCTGTTGCCTGTGTCTATGTGCCTGTGGTTCTGTCAGTGTGATCATGTGATGTATCTGACCCCAGGAATGTGTCAATAAAGTTTCCCCTTCCTGGGACAATGAATTCACGGTGTTCTTATTTCAATTTCCAGGAGTGTAGATAAATGACCTAACGGATAACGCCAGAAGTTCCGTGGGGCTTTCCACGAATGACACTGGTCTTTTCACAGGAGTCGCAGCATTAGGAAATTGTAGCGAACTGCAGGAAAATCTGCAGAGGATCGACGCTTAGTTCAAATGGTTCAAATGGCTCTGAGCACTATGGGACTTAACATCTGAGGCCATCAGTCCCCTAGAACTTAGAACTACTTAAACCTAACTAACCTAAGGGCATCACACACATCCATGCCGGAGGCAGGATTCGAACCTGCGACCATAGCGGTCGCGCGGTTCCAGACTGTAGCGCCTAGAACCGTCGACGCTTAGTAATTGACCCTCAACATAAATACATATGAGGTACTGTGCATAAACAGGCAAATGCCCATTATTTTGCGATTTCACGTTTGCAGAACAGGTTCATTTAGTAACCACTAAGGCGTCCAGTGGCGGACGCTGCCAGAGAGGCGTTCTGCATTGCGAGGTACTCGTAGTTTGCTGTTAAAGATTCGAGAGTGTGTTTTCCTAGAAAAATCGACTAACACATCACTTTCTCCTTCGTAGATCTCGCGAAAAAAATACATACGTAAAATTAGGGGGATTCGATGCGACGCGGCGGTTTCCTGGCAACCGTTCTTCCCGCTGCGACATCGTGAGCGGCTAGTCCGCTAAGAGTGATGTCTGTTTATTTGTATTTGGTTTAGCGATTTCTGGCCGGCAAGTGCCGTGGTGTGGCTGGGCTAGTCCGTGAGCAGAATGGTCGGACAATTGTTGCGAGCAGGGGCTGGCTGGTAGGTTACAGGAGGCGGTCAGCACGGAAATCCCAAGTGGTACGGCACAAAAGGTGCAGTGGCGTGCTTGCCGAGATAAGCCAAGACGGCCAGGTGACTGAGTGTATAACCATACTTGTCAACAAATCACTTACAAAATCTTTAATACACTCCTGGAAATGGAAAAAAGAACACATTGACACCGATGTGTCAGACCCACCATACTTGCTCCGGACACTGCGAGAGGGCTGTACAAGCAATGATCACACGCACGGCACAGCGGACACACCAGGAACCGCGGTGTTGGCCGTCGAATGGCGCTAGCTGCGCAGCATTTGTGCACCGCCGCCGTCAGTGTCAGCCAGTTTGCCGTGGCATACGAAGCTCCATCGCAGTCTTTAACACTGGTAGCATGCCGCGACAGCGTGGACGTCAACCGTATATGCAGTTGACGGACTTTGAGCGAGGGCGTATAGTGGGCATGCGGGAGGCCGGGTGGACGTACCGCCGAATTGCTCAACACGTGGGGCGTGAGGTCTCCACAGTACATCGATGTTGTCGCCAGTGGTCGGCGGAAGGTGCACGTGCCCGTCGACCTGGGACCGGACCGCAGCGACGCACGGATGCACGCCAAGACCGTAGGATCCTACGCAGTGCCGTAGGGGACTGCACCGCCACTTCCCAGCAAATTAGGGACACTGTTGCTCCTGGGGTATCGGCGAGGACCATTCGCAACCGTCTCCATGAAGCTGGGCTACGGTCCCGCACACCGTTAGGCCGTCTTCCGCTCACGCCCCAACATCGTGCAGCCCGCCTCCAGTGGTGTCGCGACAGGCGTGAATGGAGGGACGAATGGAGACGTGTCGTCTTCAGCGATGAGAGTCGCTTCTGCCTTGGTGCCAATGATGGTCTTGTGCGTGTTTGGCGCCGTGCAGGTGAGCGCCACAATCAGGACTGCATACGACCGAGGCACACAGGGCCAACACCCGGCATCATGGTGTGGGGAGCGATCTCCTACACTGGCCGTACACCACTGGTGGTCGTCGAGGGGACACTGAATAGTGCACGGTACATCCAAACCGTCATCGAACCCATCGTTCTACCATTCCTAGACCAGCAAGGGAACTTGCTGTTCCAACAGGACAATGCACGTCCGCATGTATCCCGTGCCACCCAACGTGCTCTAGAAGGTGTAAGTCAACTACCCTGGCCAGCAAGATCTCCGGATCTGTCCCCCATTGAGCATGTTTGGGACTGGATGAAGCGTCGTCTCAGGCGGTCTGCACGTCGAGCACGAACGCTGGTCCAACTGAGGCGCCAGGTGGAAATGGCATGGCAAGCCGTTCCACAGGACTACATCCAGCATCTCTACGATCGTCTCCATGGGAGAATAGCAGCCTGCATTGCTGCGAAAGGTGGATATACACTGTACTAGTGCCGACATTGTGCATGCGCTGTTGCCTGTGTCTATGTGCCTGTGGTTCTGTCAGTGTGATCATGTGATGTATCTGACCCCAGGAATGTGTCAATAAAGTTTCCCCTTCCTGGGACAATGAATTGACGGTGTTCTTATTTCAATTTCCAGGAGTGTACATGAAATTATTATTGTTCCTAAAAATCTATAAGTAATGAATCATATGCGCTATATGTGTGAATATATATATTGAAGCGCCAAATAAACTGGTATAGGCATGCGTATTCAAATACAGAGTTATGTAAACAGGCAAAATACGGCACTGCGGTCGGCAACGAATAGATGAAACAAAAAGTATCTGGCGCAATTGTTGGATAGGCTACTGCTGCTACAATGGCAAGTTATCATCATTTAACTGAGTTTGGACGTGTTGTTATAATCGGCGCACGAGCGATAGGACACAGCATCTCCGAGGTAGTGATGAAGGTGCACCGTGAATATCAGGAGTCTGGAAAACGTCAAATCTCTGACCACGCTGCGGCCGGAAAATGATTCTGGAAGAACGGGACCTACGACGACCGAAGAGAATCGTTTAACGTAACACAAGAGCAACCTTTCCGCAAATTGCAGCAGATTTCAATGTTGAGCCGTCAACGAGTATCAGTGTGCGAACCGTTCAACGAAACATCATCGATATGCGCTTTCGGAGCCGAAGACTTACTCGTGTACCCTTGATGACTGCCCGACACAAAGCTTTATACCTCGCCTGGGCCCGTCAACACCGACATTGGGCTGTTAATGACTGGAAACATGTTGCCTGGTCGGAGGAGTCTTGTTCCAAATTGTATCGAGCGGTTGGACATGCATAGGTATGGAGACAACCTCACGAATCCATGGACTCTATATGTCAGCATGTGACTGTTCAAGCTGGTGGAGGGTTTGTAACGGTGTGGTATGTGTGCAGTTGGAGTGATATGGGACCCATGATACGTCTAGATACGACTCTGGCAGGTGACACATACGTAATAATCCTGTCTGATCACCTGTATCCATTCATATCGATTATACATTCCGACTGACTTGTATAATTTCAGCAGGCTAATACGACACCCCACACGTCCAGAATTGCCACTAGTGTCTCCAGGAACACTCTTCTGAGTTTAAACACTTCCGCTGGCCACCAAACTCCCCAGACATGAGCATTATTGAGCATATCTGGGATGTCTTGCAACATGCTGTTCAGAAAAGATCTCCACCCCCTTTTACTCTTACGGATTTATGTACAGCCCCGCCAGATTCATGGTGTCAATTTGCTGCAGTACTACTTCAGACATTAGTCGAGCCCATGTGACGTCGTGTTGTGGCACTTGCGCGTGCTCTCGGGGCCCTACATGATATTAGGCAGGTTTACAAGTTTCTTTGGCTCTTTAGTGTATATACACGGTGTTTCTGTAAGGGTGTGCAAAAAAGAACGGAGCAAGTGATGGAACATCAGTCACCTCGACTCACTCAGAAGACGGCTGGACGGTATACAGCTGAAATATTAGAAGAAGAAATTAAATTAACGCGGCTACACGAGCGGAATGTTATGGAACAACCACTGCGCCGCGAAAATGTGAAGTTGCACATCAATTAACTCTTTGGTGAGGACATGGTTTTAAGTGTTCGCCGATTGGATAAGTTAAGACACTTGAGAGCTAGGTTACTTGGCTCTTTAAGTTTTTTACTAAGTACAGGGACCGTGGTATGGTTACGAAGTTTAACAGGTTAGTACATTTTATAAAGTCTACTGCCATGGATAAGATTTTGTGGATGCTGGTGCTGCTATTGTTAAGGAGAGGATCCGCTTTACTCGTCGAAAATTGGACCTGGTTTCGGAATATATTTCTCGTCTGTATCTGAAGATATCTGTGGAGTTACCCTACAATTCGTGGAATTGGACTGATGGTACAAGGTGGACCACGTCAGACTGGGTTCGGGACGTAGCCACATCGAGACAGACGGTGGAGTTTAGACGGCTTGGCCGAGCGGTTCTAGGCGCTTCAGTCCGGAACCGCGCGACTGCTACGGTCGCAGGTTCGAATCCTGCCTCGGGCATGGATGTGTGTGATGTCCTTAGGTTAGTTAGGTTTAAGTAGTTCTAAGTTCTAGGGGACTGATGACCTCAGATGTTAAGTCCCATAGTGCTCAGAGCCATTTGAACCATTTAGACGGCTTGAAACGTCTTCACAGCAAGAAACTGTTACTCGATGCTCCATCACTAACATGACGCATACAGTTTTGGACGACGTTACGATGGTGGTTTTAAATAGAGGATTGAACTTTGCACCCACGCCAAAGGTTTTACCAGTACCTGCTTTGATCAGAGCCGTTGAAGAAGCTGTTCGACCTTTTTCTAAGGAATCAGCAGAAGAAATAAGACGCTGAACTTTTCGAGCATTTAAGAATCTGTGACAGAGAGGGCTGCACTACGTAAGCTTCGCCAGGATACCGAGACGGTATCCTTCCAGGTGACGAAGGTAATGCCACTGTTTCAATGTGTCGTGATGACTATCACGATAAAATGAACAGTTTACTGAGTGACAGAGCATACCGGAAGATCAGTAAAGACCCGACCAACCAGGTGGTAAGGAAGATTGCTTCGCCTCTGAACGCCTCCCTCTTTCTAGCAGAAGATGTAAGAAGATCGAAAACAAGTGGTGCGGTTCCTCCGAGGCTTCATTGGCTTCCAGAGGTCCATAAGAATGATGTTGCTCTGAGTCCAACAGTGAGTAACATTGGCTCTCCAACCTATGGCTGTGCCAAACACTTAGCGTCGTTATTAAGGCCTCTGGTGGGAAAATGCGTACATGACATCCGCAACTTGTGGACTTCATTGGCAAACTAAAATCATTCAAACTGAACAGGTCTGATGTGTTAGTAAGTTTCGATGTAGTGTCGTTGTTCACAAAGGTTCCTCTTTCATAATCATTATTTCTCATTGGCAAAACTTTTGATAAAGAGATTTCAGCTTTGATTGAACATGTTTTGACGTCGACATATTTTTTATTCAATAACGAATTTTATAAACAGACTGACGGTGTCGCCATGGGTAGCCCTTTGTCGCCCTCGGACGCCAACGTTTTATGGAGGACTTTGAGGAGAAGGTGTTGGAATCTGCTAGTTTGAACCTACAGTATTTTGGAGGTATGTTGATGCCACGTTTGTAATTTGGCCCCATGGTGAAGATAAATTAAAAGAATTATTACGTCATTTAAATTCTATCCATAGACAAATTCAGTTAACGATGGAGTCGAAAAAGATGGTTGCCTTCCATTTTGGGATGTTTTGGTACGACGCAAAGATTATGGCGGTGTCCTCAGCTGATAACGTTGCACTTGGTTGCTCTCGACAGCAGTTGTAATATCCATCATGTACAGTTGCACAGCAAACCATCTGCGACTGGGACAGGAAAAGGAGGAAGCGACGCACACCTTAAGGGGATACGGAATCACCTATCCCCGCAATGTTAATATATGCCTACTATAGGGAACATTTTCTCACAAACTACTGGAGACAGAGAGGTAAAAATTTTACTGTATGTGCATTCATATGTTACAACAATACTGAAACAACACTTTATTGTCAAAGTATTTTCTTACAGAGATATTGTACATTTATTTTTAAGTAAATTTTTTCCATCGCTTTTTACTAGACTATCACCCCTAAGTCTTTTGTAAATCAAGTAATTAAAAAATCGTTGTTTCAGTATGTAATAGGGACCTATGTCACTACGTCATAAAAATTTCAGACTTCTAGGTTGACCAGTACCTGAGATAATGTTCCTAGATGAAGTAAAAAGTAAACTTACGGGAAACGGAGAAAGAAGATTAAAACATTCCTGATCCGTAGCTAATACCCCCTTCACAGTCTTCATAATCATCTTCAAGTCTTCTTTTGGCACCCCTCTGCACCTGTCTTGCTTTTTTCACTAATGTCTTGATTATATTATCAGCATGCCTTAGTCTGTGCTGATCTAAAAAGAACATAGCACGTACCGTACGGGAACCAACACACATACCCAACTTTTGAAGGACCTGGCATTTAGTTATATTTCCAAGATTGAAGGTTGCCA
Source organism: Schistocerca serialis cubense (assembly GCF_023864345.2). Lineage (NCBI taxonomy): Eukaryota > Metazoa > Arthropoda > Insecta > Orthoptera > Acrididae > Schistocerca > Schistocerca serialis. The sequence continues at coordinate 989,709,959 of NC_064640.1, read as the reverse complement.
CAGCATCATACACACCAAAATGTAGTGTATTAATTCCGACAAACACTGTTTTTGGGAGACGATGCCATATCACACTATTCAAGCACTCGTTGGGGTTCTGCGTTTTTCCGTGAAGACATTTCATCAGAAGACTTCTGTCAGCCAGATCTCTGAAAATGGGCTTTATTTCTGCCATGATGGCTGATGGTAGACTGTGGTGGTGAATGTATTTCTCTCCTGTTGTTAGTCCCCTATTGTATTTACACCAGCTGTTTTCACCTTTGGGGCACAAACCATGTTGTGGATGCTCATCC